>NW_027261144.1:400000-405000 GCF_045791955.1 Oncorhynchus clarkii lewisi | reverse complement strand
TACCATATAACCACATAACCAGCGGTTAGGGATGACGACCGTTGTGAAAATAAACAGCCATCACAGTTACCATATAACCACATAACCAACGGTTAGGGATGACGACCGTTGTGAAAATAAACAGCCATCACAGTTACCATATAACCACATAACCAACGGTTAGGGATGACGACCGTTAAATAAACAGCCATCACAGTTACCATATAACCACATAACCAACGGTTAGGGATGACGACCGTCGTGAAAATAAACAGCCATCACAGTTACCATATAACCACATAACCAACGGTTAGGGATGACGACCGTTAAATAAACAGCCATCACAGTTACCATATAACCACATAACCAACGGTTAGGGATGACGACCGTCGTGAAAATAAACAGCCATCACAGTTACCATATAACCACATAACCAACGGTTAGGGATGACGACCGTTAAATAAACAGCCATCACAGTTACCATATAACCACATAACCAACGGTTAGGATGACGACCGTTAAATAAACAGCCATCACAGTTACCATATAACCACATAACCAACGGTTAGGGATGACGACCGTTAAATAAACAGCCATCACAGTTACCATATAACCACATAACCAACGGTTAGGGATGACGACCGTTAAATAAACAGCCATCACAGTTACCACATCACCACATAACCAGCGGTTAGGGATGACGTCAAACAGCTGACTGAAGACGGGATGGTAGGGAATTTGTGCTACTTCCTGTCCTCACTGATCTGATATTGACTACACTATCTAGCTACTTCCTGTCCTCACTGATCTGATATTGACTACACTATCTAGCTACTTCATGTCCTCACTGATCTGATATTGACTACACTATCTAGCTACTTCCTGTCCTCACTGATCTGATCTGATATTGACTACACTATCTAGCTACTTCCTGTCCTCACTGATCTGATCTGATATTGACTACATTATCTAGCTCCTTCCTGTCCTCACTGATCTGATCTGATATTGACTACACTATCTAGCTACTTCCCTCTCATCACTGATCTGATCTGATATTGACTACATTATCTAGCTACTTCCTCTCCTCACTGATCTGATATTGACTACATTATCTAGCTACTTCCTCTCCTCACTGATCTGATATTGACTACATTATCTAGCTACTTCCTCTCCTCACTGATCTGATATTGACTACATTATCTAGCTACTTCCTCTCCTCACTGATATGATATTGACTACATTATCTAGCTACTTCCTCTCCTCACTGATCTGATATTGACTACATTATCTAGCTACTTCCTCTCCTCACTGATCTGATATTGACTACATTATCTAGCTACTTCCTGTCCTCACTGATCTGATATGATACTGACTACACTATCTAGCTACTTCCTGTCCTCACTGATCTGATATTGACTACATTATCTAGCTACTTCCTGTCCTCACTGATCTGATATTGACTACATTATCTAGCTACTTCCTGTCCTCGCTGATCTGATATTGACTACATTATCTAGCTACTTCCTGTCCTCACTGATCTGATATTGACTACACTATCTAGCTACTTCCTGTCCTCACTGATCTGATATTGACTACATTATCTAGCTACTTCCTGTCCTCACTGATCTGATATTGACTACACTATCTAGCTACTTCCCTCTCTTTACAGCTGGAGAGCAATGCTCAAGCAAGCGGGAGCGAAGGACACTGTCCCCTTGTTGTTGTGTTGCCATCTTGCAGCTCAAACTGTCCCCGCTGTGTAGTCGACTGTATCATGGTGACATCCAGATGGTGACGACCAATCAAGGGGGATGGAACAAATCAAGTGGGATGGAACAAATCAAGGGGGATGGAACCAATCAAGGGGGATGGAACCAATCAAGTGGGATGGAACCAATCAAGTGGGATGGAACAAATCAAGGGGGATGGAACAAATCAAGGGGGATGGAACAAATCAAGGGGGATGGAACCAATCAAGGGGGATGGAACCAATCAAGTGGGATGGAACCAATCAAGTGGGATGGAACAAATCAAGGGGGATGGAACAAATCAAGGGGGATGGAACAAATCAAGGGGGATGGAACAAATCAAGGGGGATGGAACCAATCAAGTGGGATGGAACAAATCAATTGGGATGGAACAAATCAAGGGGGATGGAACCAATCAAGTGGATGGAACAAATCAATTGGGATGGAACAAATCAAGGGGGATGGAACCAATCAAGTGGATGGAACAAATCAAGTGGGATGGAACGAATCAAGTGGGATGGAACAAATCAAGTGGGATGGAACAAATCAAGGGGGATGGAACCAATCAAGTGGGATGGAACCAATCAAGTGGGATGGAACAAATCAAGTGGGATGGAACAAATCAAGGGGGATGGAACAAATCAAGTGGGATGGAACCAATCAAGTGGGATGGAACCAATCAAGTGGGATGGAACTCACGTCGGCAAGTACCTGGATAAAACACCGTTCCACTGGTCATTTACACCGTCTGGTATCTCAGCTGTGTGACATACAGCACCAGTCAAACGTTTAGACACATCTACTCAATCAAGGGTTTTTCTTTGTTTTTACTATTTTCTACCTTGTGGAATAATAGTGAAGACATCAAAACGATGAAATAACACATATGGAATCTCGTAGTAACCACCACATGGTGTAATTAAAGCCACAAGCCGTGGTGTAACTTTGTTGCCGCAGTTACACCACGGTTTGGTGTTTTATTTGGAGATTGGGTTGATAGTATCATGTTTTAATGTGTATTCTCATGTTCTAATGTGTATTCTCATGTTCTCATGGTCTAATGTGTATTCTCATGTTCTCATGTTCTAATGTGTATTCTCATGTTCTCATGTTCTAATGTGTATTCTCATGTTCTCATGTTCTAATGTGTATTCTCATGTTCTCATGGTCTAATATGTATTCTCATGCTCTCATGTTCTAATGTGTATTCTCATGTTCTCATGTTCTAATGTGTATTTTTCTCATGTTCTAATGTGTATTCTCATGTTCTCATGTTCTAATGTGTATTCTCATGTTCTCATGTGTATTCTCATGTTCTAATGTGTATTCTCATGTTCTCATGTTCTAATGTGTATTCTCATGTTCTAATGTGTATTCTCATGTTCTCATGTTCTAATGTGTATTTTTCTCATGTTCTAATGTGTATTCTCATGTTCTCATGTTCTAATGTGTATTCTCATGTTCTCATGTTCTAATGTGTATTCTCATGTTCTCATGTTCTAATGTGTATTTTTCTCATGTTCTAATGTGTATTCTCATGTTCTCATGTTCTAATGTGTATTCTCATGTTCTCATGTTCTAATGTGTATTCTCATGTTCTCATGTTCTAATGTGTATTTTTCTCATGTTCTAATGTGTATTCTCATGTTCTCATGTTCTAATGTGTATTCTCATGTTCTAATGTGTATTCTCATGTTCTCATGTTCTAATGTGTATTTTTCTCATGTTCTAATGTGTATTCTCATGTTCTCATGTTCTAATGTGTATTCTCATGTTCTCATGTTCTAATGTGTGTTCTCATGTTCTAATGTGTATTCTCATGTTCTCATGTTCTAATGTGTATTCTCATGTTCTCATGTTCTAATGTGTATTCTCATGTTCTAATGTGTATTTTTCTCATGTTCTAATGTGTATTCTCATGTTCTAATGTGTATTCTCATGTTCTAATGTGTATTCTCATGTTCTAATGTGTATTCTCATGTTCTCATGTTCTAATGTGTATTCTCATGTTCTAATGTGTATTTTTCTCATGTTCTAATGTGTATTCTCATGTTCTAATGTGTATTCTCATGTTCTAATGTGTATTCTCATGTTCTAATGTGTATTCTCATGTTCTAATGTATATTCTCATGTTCTCATGTTCTAATGTGTATTCTCATGTTCTCATGTTCTAAGGTGTATTCTCATGTTCTAATGTGTATTCTCATGTTCTCATGTTCTAATGTGTATTCTCATGTTCTCATGTTCTAATGTGTATTCTCATGTTCTAATGTGTATTCTCATGTTCTAATGTGTATTCTCATGTTCTAATGTGTATTCTCATGTTCTAATGTGTATTCTCATGTTCTCATGTTCTAATGTGTATTCTCATGTTCTAATGTGTATTTTTCTCATGTTCTAATGTGTATTCTCATGTTCTAATGTGTATTCTCATGTTCTAATGTGTATTCTCATGTTCTAATGTGTATTCTCATGTTCTAATGTATATTCTCATGTTCTCATGTTCTAATGTGTATTCTCATGTTCTCATGTTCTAATGTGTATTCTCATGTTCTAATGTGTATTCTCATGTTCTAATGTGTATTCTCATGTTCTCATGTTCTAAGGTGTATTCTCATGTTCTAATGTGTATTCTCATGTTCTCATGTTCTAATGTGTATTCTCATGTTCTCATGTTCTAATGTGTATTCTCATGTTCTAATGTGTATTCTCATGTTCTAATGTGTATTCTCATGTTCTAATGTGTATTCTCATGTTCTAATGTGTATTCTCATGTTCTCATGTTCTAATGTGTATTCTCATGTTCTAATGTGTATTTTTCTCATGTTCTAATGTGTATTCTCATGTTCTAATGTGTATTCTCATGTTCTAATGTGTATTCTCATGTTCTAATGTGTATTCTCATGTTCTAATGTATATTCTCATGTTCTCATGTTCTAATGTGTATTCTCATGTTCTCATGTTCTAAGGTGTATTCTCATGTTCTAATGTGTATTCTCATGTTCTCATGTTCTAATGTGTATTCTCATGTTCTCATGTTCTAATGTGTATTCTCATGTTCTAATGTGTATTCTCATGTTCTAATGTGTATTATCATGTTCTAATGTGTATTCTCATGTTCTAATGTGTATTCTCATGGTCTAATGTGTATTCTCATGTTCTCATGTTCTAATGTGTATTCTTCTCATGTTCTAATGCGTATTCTCATGTTCTCATGTTCTAATGTGTGTTCTCATGTTCTAATGTGTATTCTCATGTTCTCATGTTCTAATG
>NW_027261144.1:385000-395000 GCF_045791955.1 Oncorhynchus clarkii lewisi | reverse complement strand
CCATTCCTTTCTTCCTAGTTGGAATGGTGTTCATTAACATTAATTACTCCTTGTCCGTGTCACACAATCCCTTCTTATGAACTCATATTGTTAATCAGATATAATAAAACAGAGTATAAGTTTACTTAGTTACAGTTCCATTTAAATGAGAATATTGTTTATTCATTTATTCATAATATTTCTAACAATTGCACACTGCCAATATCCCACCTGGACAAGAGAAATACCTACGTAAGAAAGCGGTTCATCAACTACAGGTCAGTCTTCCAACACCATAGTGCTCCTCCAAGATCATCACTAAGCTCAGGGTTCTGGGTCTGAACCCTTCCCTGTGCAACTGGGTCCTGGACTTCCTGACGGGCCGACTCCCAGGTGGTGAAGGTAGACAACAACACCTCTACTACACTGATCCTCAACATGGGCGCCCCACAGGGGTGCGTGCTCAGCCCCCTCCTGTGCTCCCTGTTCACCCATGACTTCATGGCCACGCACGTCTCCAACTCAATCATCAAGTTTGTTGACGACACAATAGTGGTAGACCTGATTACCAATAACGATGTCACAATCTACAGGGAGGAGGTGAGAGCCCTGGCAGAGTGGTGCCAACAAAATAACCTCTACCTCAACATCAACCAAACGAAGGGGCTGATCGTGAACTTCAGGAGACATTAGAGATAGCACTCCCCCATCCACATCGACGGGGCTGCAGTGGAGAGGGTGAAAAACGTCATATTACTCAGCATGCACATCACTGTCAACCGAAATGGTCCCTTCACACAGATAGTAGGCTCAACAGCACTTCTTCAACCACAGAAGGCTGAAGAAATTAGTTTTGGGCCCTAAGACCCTCACAAATGTATATACAGTGCCTTGCGAAAGTATTCGGCCCCCTTGAACTTTGCAACCTTTTGCCACATTTCAGGCTTCAAACATAAAGATATAAAACTGTATTTTTTGTGAAGAATCAACAACAAGTGGGACACAATCATGAAGTGGAACGACATTTATTGGATATTTCAAACTTTTTTAACAAATCAAAAACTGAAAAATTGGGCATGCAAAATTATTCAGCCCTTTTACTTTCAGTGCAGCAAACTCTCTCCAGAAGTTCAGTGAGGATCTCTGAATGATCCCATGTTGACCTAAATGACTAATGATGATAAATACAATCCACCTGTGTGTAATCAAGTCTCCGTATAAATGCACCTGCACTGTGATAGTCTCAGAGGTCCGTTAAAAGCGCAGAGAGCATCATGAAGAACAAGGAACACACCAGGCAGGTCCGAGATACTGTTGTGAAGAAGTTTAAAGCCGGATTTGGATACAAAAAGATTTCCCAAGCTTTAAAAATCCCAAGGAGCACTGTGCAAGCGATAATATTGAAATGGAAGGAGTATCAGACCACTGCAAATCTACCAAGAACTGGCCGTCCCTCTAAACTTTCAGCTCATACAAGGAGAAGACTGATCAGAGATGCAGCCAAGAGGCCCATGATCACTCTGGATGAACTGCAGAGATCTACAGCTGAGGTGGGAGACTCTGTCCATAGGACAACAATCAGTCGTATATTGCACAAATCTGGCCTTTATGGAAGAGTGGCAAGAAGAAAGCCATTTCTTAAAGATATCCATAAAAAGTGTCGTTTAAAGTTTGCCACAAGCCACCTGGGAGACACACCAAACATGTGGAAGAAGGTGCTCTGGTCAGATGAAACCAAAATTGAACTTTTTGGCAACAATGCAAAACGTTATGTTTGGCGTAAAAGCAACACAGCTCATCACCCTGAACACACCATCCCCACTGTCAAACATGGTGGTGGCAGCATCATGGTTTGGGCCTGCTTTTCTTCAGCAGGGACAGGGAAGATGGTTAAAATTGATGGGAAGATGGATGGAGCCAAATACAGGACCATTCTGGAAGAAAACCTGATGGAGTCTGCAAAAGACCTAAGACTGGGACAGAGATTTGTCTTGAAACAAGACAATGATCCAAAACATAAAGCAAAATCTACAATGGAATGGTTCAAAAATAAACATATCCAGGTGTTAGAATGGCCAAGTCAAAGTCCAGACCGGAATCCAATCGAGAATCTGTGGAAAGAACTGAAAACTGCTGTTCACAAATGCTCTCCATCCAACCTCACTGAGCTCGAGCTGTTTTGCAAGGAGGAATGGGAAAAAATGTCAGTCTCTCGATGTGCAAAACTGATAGAGACATACCCCAAGCGACTTACAGCTGTAATCGCAGCAAAAGGTGGCACTACAAAGTATTAACTTAAGGGGGCTGAATAATTTTGCACGCCCAATTTTTCAGTTTTTGATTTGTTAAAAAAGTTTGAAATATCCAATAAATGTCGTTCCACTTCATGATTGTGTCCCACTTGTTGTTGATTCTTCACAAAAAAATACAGTTTTATATCTTTATGTTTGAAGCCTGAAATGTGGCAAAAGGTTGCAAAGTTCAAGGGGGCCGAATACTTTCGCAAGGCACTGTATATGCACCATTGAGAGCATTCTGTCAGGCTGTGTCATCACCTAGTACGGCAATAGCATCGTCCGCAACCTCAGAGATCTCCAGACAGTGGTGCGGTCAGCCCAACACATCATTGGGGAAACACTGACAGCCCTCCAGAACACCTACACCACCTTGTGTCACAGGGAGGCCAAGACCTCAGCCAACCGAGCCAACCCGCTACCATCTAGTAGTAGTAAATCAAATTAAATCAAATGACATTTTATTGGTCACATACACATGCGTTTAGCAGATGTTATTGCGAGTGTAGAGAAATGCTTGTGCTTCTAGTTCCAACAGCGCAGCGATATCTAACAAGTAATATCTAACAATTACACAACAAATACCTAATACACACAGATCTAAGTAAAGGAATGGGATAAGAATATATAAATATGTGGATGAGCAATGTCAAAGCTGAGACTGAAAACAGCTTCAATACCATCAGACTGTTAAACATTCACCGCTAGCCGGTCTCCTCCGAGTACCCTGCCCTGAACCGTAGTCACTGTTTCTAGCCGGTCTCCTCCGAGTACCCTGCCCTGAACCGTAGTCACTGTTTCCAGCCGGTCTCCTCCGAGTACCCTGCCCTGAACCGTAGTCACTGTTTCTAGCCGGTCTCCTTCGAGTACCCTGCCCTGAACCTTAGTCACTGTTTCTAGCCGGTCTCCTCCGAGTACCCTGCCCTGAACCGTAGTCACTGTTTCTAGCCGGTCTCCTCCGAGTACCCTGCCCTGAACCGTAGTCACTGTTTCTATCCGGTCTCCTTCGAGTACCCTGCCCTGAACCGTAGTCACTGTTTCTAGCCGGTCTCCTCCGAGTACCCTGCGCTGAACCGTAGTCACTGTTTCTATCCGGTCTCCTCCGAGTACCCTGCGCTGAACCGTAGTCACTGTTTCTAGCCGGTCTCCTCCGAGTACCCTGCCCTGAACCGTAGTCACTGTTTCTAGCCGGTCTCCTCCGAGTACCCCAGCGCTGAACCGTAGTCACCGTTTCTAGCCGGCTACCACCCGTTACTCTACCCTGCGCCTTAGAAACTGCTTTGCCCTATGTATACAGAGTCATTGAACACAGGTCACGTTAGTCATGTTTACATACGGCTATACCTACTTCATATGAACTGTGTTCTAGTCTTAGACACCGTTTATATATAATGGGGTGTATCGACAGTATGGACAGTATATGAATAGAAACGGTGTTTCACCTGCAGTGTGTTTCTAGCCTCAACAGTGCAGTGATAATACCTAGCAATACAAAACGACATAATCAAAAAAGTAATAAAACAAAGAAATTAAATACATATTCAAGACCCTGTCATTGCTCAGTCTGACATTTTCGTAATTTCTTTCTTTTTACTTTGTGGATTAAGTGCCTGTTGTTCTGTATCGCTTGGTATTACTGCACCGTTGGAGCTAGAAACACAAGCAATTTCTCTGCACCTGTGATAACATCTGCTCATCTGTGTATGGACCAATACACTTTAATTCGATTTCTGAGTCTGAGAGTAAACCTGTTGTTGAAGTGAACGATTAGCTCATATGAGTTACGTACCGCGGGAGATATTGACGAGGGAGTGTGTGCAGCATCCATACACGTCGCAGATCAACCAATGTGAGAATGTTCAGCCTACGTATCACTGTTAATTCAGTAAAGTCCGATATTAACTAATAACTGTCTGATTGTTCTGGTCGTAATATTCTAAACTTAGCCTATAGAAGACAGTAAACAGCAGATGTTCCGTTTCACTGTCAGCGCACTTTGTTAAGACTTCTTATCATAGCAACATCCTATTATTATTGAATTAACCTACTTATTGAAACGTTTTGATATTATTCCTGCAACGTGCACAGTTGAGAGAAGAGCTCGCACGTAAGCGTTACATACTACCGTTTACATCCCAGTGGATCCTGTTGCATATGACAAATAAACTTAGATTTGAGTTGGGATTTCAACCCATTTATCCGATTTCCCGAGACCATTAGTCAACATTCAACCGGATGTAAATAGTTCTAATGACTCATTATGAGCGCGTCTAACTAACAGAAACGTTATCATCTCACCTGGACCGTGAATGTTCTCCTCGCAGGAGTACCAGATCCCGGTGTGGAAACGGCGGAACAGAAAGCGATCGTCTCCGGTCTCCCAGCTGTAGTGGACCTTGCTCTTGTCTGTCTCGTTCGTGCCGTTGTCGATGCAGTTGTGCCGCCGCTGCTTGCTGCAGTTGGGCTTGGGGACGCGCTGAGTGCCCTCGCACCAGTACGTCGTAATGAACGCGGTGGTGGAAAAAAACAGCGCGACCAGGTTGAGTCCAACCGAGAGCAGAGCGCGGCATTTCCGCGTGGTCTTCATAGTCTTCCGCGCACTGGGTGCGGAGAAACTGTTGCACAGCGGCGCTAAAAGTTCATAAATGACAGACGGCGGGGTTGGGTAATGGGAGAACGAAACAAAACATTGCCGAGGGAAGGGACGGAGGCGTGCAGAGGAGAGGAGAGCGCACGAAACTATTCCCCTAGCAGTCTACTCCAACGGCACCCAGTCTGTAAACGATGCTCCGAGAAGATAGACGCATCTGGGAAGGTAGATGGTTGGGTTCCCCGTCATGTTATCGTCTTTCTATCTGCGTCGGACTGTGACATCTTTGGCTCGTGTGGAGGAAAAGACCATGCCCAAGGTGTGACGTGGCTACAGTGAAATACTCAGCCAGGCTGATCAGCTTTAATAGTGAAACCCAGTCACTGCTGGCAGGGTGCGAGGCTGGCTCGGTAAGTGGTCTGTCTGTCTGTCTGTCTCTCTCTCCCTCTCTCTCTCCCTCTCCCCCTCTCCCTCTCTCCCTCTCCCTCTCTCTCTCCCCCTCTCTCTCTCTCCATCTCTCCCTCTCTCCATATTTCCCTCTCTCCCTCTCTCTCTCTCCCTCTCTCCCTCTCCATCTCTCCCTCTCCCCCTCTCTCCCTCTCTCTCTCTCTCCCTCTCTCCATCTCTCCATCTCTCCCTCTCTCCATCTATCCCTCTCACCATCTCTTTCTCTCTCCCTCTCTCATCTCTCCCTCTCTCCCTCTCACCATCTCTCCCTCTCTCCCTCCCTCCATCTCTCCATCTCTCCCTCTCTCCATAAACAATAAAAATTAGCAGTAAACATTACACATACATAAGTTTCAAAACAATAAAGACATTACAAATGTCATATTATATATATATAGAGTGTTGTAACGATCTCCCTCTCTCTCTCTCCAGATGGTTACAGTACATGTTAACTGATAGCAGTGATTGAGTTGCTGTTGTGACTCATGGATCTAATTAGTCATGGTTATGAGATATTGACATACTGTAGTGTAGTGTTGCTGTCCTGCTAATCCTGCCTCAACCCCTGAACTGAGGTCTGGACCTTAATACTGCAGAGTTATGTTGCTGCTCTGCTAATCCTGCCTCAACCCCTGAACTGAGGTCTGGACCTTAATACTGCAGAGTTGTGTTGCTGCTCTGCTAATCCTGCCTCAACCCCTGAACTGAGGTCTGGACCTTAATACTGCAGAGTTATGTTGCTGCTCTGCTAATCCTGCCTCAACCCCTGAACTGAGGTCTGGACCTTATTGGCACAGGGTGTGTCTGTGTGTTTCACATCATGTAGGTACTAAGCTTCTGGTAGCTACCCTCCAAATTCACTCCCTCCTTTCCCTCCTTTCTAGTCTGCAGCTTCTTGGCGCAGGCAGTCATGTCTTTGATGTCATTCCTCAAGGTTCCTAGTTTCAGTTTGGCTCAAATTCACTACAATTTGATTCCATTTTTTACAGGCTGTTTATTGTATGATTTTAGGTTTGTGAACATGGAGCTGCTGAAATACCTGTTCTGTATTGTGAAACACTCCACATAAAACCATGTTTACTGTTTCATCTTGATAGTTTTGACAAACAGCTTGTAACTGCGACTTGCACCCCCTCTCTCTCTCTCTAACTCTGTCTCTCTCTGTCTCTCTCTCTCTCTCTCTCTCTCTGTCTCTCTCTCTCTCTCTGTCTCTCTTCTCTTTCTCTCTCTCTAACTTTCTCTTTCTTTCTTTCTTTCTTTCTCTTTCTCTCTCTAACTCTCGTTCTTTATCTTTTCTTGCTCTCTCTCTCTCTAACTCTCTCTTTCTCTGTCTCTCTTCTCTTTCTCTCTTTCTTTTCTAAAGTGGTTCTCTATTTTTTCTCTCTGCAGTAGTTTATGACCTAAGGTGATGCTCCAAGTGAGAGAACAGGAGAGGGGGATAATGAGAGAGGAGGACAGAGTAGAAGTTGTAAACTAGTGGTGGTGAGAACAGGTTGGAAGGCAGTAAACTATCCATCACCCATCAGACAGACACAGACACACACACACAAACACACTAACACACTAAAAAACACACGCACATTCACATGCACATGCACATGCACACACACAAGCACACACACAAGCACACACACATGCACACACACATGCACACACACAGGCGCACGCAGAGGCACACACGCACACACTTTGAGTCGCTCGTTCAAGGGAAAACGAGGCAGAGGGAACACTTCTGTTATCCTGTAGTTGATCAAGGTAACAGGAACGAGACAGAGAAATTACGACGCGGCTGGCGCCCGACTCCCGGGCAGGTGGCAATGTCACCTTTCTGGCTGTCACTCTGAGTAACGCACCCCTCAGTCTCTCCACAGTATCACACACACACACACACACACACACACACACACACACACACACACACACACACACACACACACACACACACACACACACACACACACACATGCAAGCACACTCACAGGCATATGCAGAGGCACACACGCACACACACACACACACACACGCACTCACTCACACACACACACACACTCACACACACACACACACACACACACACACACACATGCAAGCACACTCACAGGCATATGCAGAGGCACACACGCACACACACACACAGACGCACTCACTCACACACACACACACACTCACACACACACACACACACACACACACACACACACACACACACAAACACACACAGGAATGGCCATGTCACCAAGGAAACACAATGCTTTTAATTGTCTGACATTCGAACACTGAGGTGTGTGTGTGTGCCGGCACGGAGGCATTTGTGTGAGTGAGTGTGTGTGTGCGTGTGTGCCTCTGCATATGCCTGTGAGTGTGCTTGCATGTGTGTGTGTGTGTGTGTGTGTGTGTGTGTGTGTGTGTGTGTGTGTGTGTGTGTGTGTAAACTGATTTGACCTTGGCAGAAATGGACTCCAGTCAGTAGGTAAACCAGTCAGTTGGTAAACCAGTCAGTAGGTAAACCAGTCAGTAGGTAAACCAGTCAGTGGGTAAACCAGTCAGTGGGTAAACCAGTCAGTGGGTAACCAGTCAGTAGGTAAACCAGTTAGTAGGTAAACCAGTCAGTGGGTAAACCAGTCAGTAGGTAAACCAGTCAGTAAGTAAACCAGTCAGTAGGTAAACCAGTCAGTAAGTAAACCAGTCAGTAGGTAAACCAGTCAGTAGGTAAACCAGTCAGTGGGTAAACCAGTCAGTAAGTAAACCAGTCAGTAAGTAAACCAGTCAGTAGGTAAACCAGTCAGTAAGTAAACCAGTCAGTAGGTAAACCAGTCAGTAGGTAAACCAGTCAGTGGGGAAACCAGTCAGTGGGTAAACCAGTTAGTAGGTAAACCAGTCAGTGGGTAAACCAGTCAGTGGGTAAACCAGTCAGTGGGTAAACCAGTCAGTAGGTAAACCAGTCAGTGGGTAAACCAGTCAGTGGGTAAACCAGTCAGTGGGTAAACCAGTCAGTGGATAAACCAGTCAGTAGGTAAACCAGTCAGTGGGTAAACCAGTCAGTGGATAAACCAGTCAGTAGGTAAACCAGTCAGTAGGTAAACCAGTCAGTAGGTAAACCAGTCAGTGGGTAAACCAGTGCGGAGGAAGCGATGTGGCCTGGGCCTTACTGAAAACCTCCCGGAGGTCCTGGTATTCTACGGGAATGGAGGAGAGGTCCGGGGGAATGGTGGAGAGGTCCGGGGGAATGGAGGAGAGGTTCGGGGGAATGGAGGAGAGGTCCGGGGGACTGGAGTAGAGGTCCGGGGGAATGGAGGAGAGGTCCGGGGGAATGGAGTAGAGGTCCGGGGGAATGGAGGAGAGGTCCGGGGGACTGGAGTAGAGGTCCGGAGGAATGGAGGAGAGGTCCGGGGGAATGGAGTAGAGGTCCGGGGGACTGGAGTAGAGGTCCGGGGGAATGGTGGAGAGGTCCGGGGGACTGGAGGAGAGGTCCGGGGGACTGGTGGAGTGGGCCGGGGGAATGGAGGAGAGGTCCGGGGGAATGGAGGAGAGGTCCGGGGGAATGGAGGAGAGGTCCGGGGGACTGGAGTAGAGGTCCGGGGGAATGGAGGAGAGGTCCGGGGGACTGGAGTAGAGGTCCGGAGGAATGGAGGAGAGGTCCGGGGGAATGGAGTAGACGTCCGGGGGACTGGGGTAGAGGTCCGGGGGAATGGTGGAGAGGTCCGGGGGACTGGAGGAGAGGTCCGGGGGACTGGTGGAGTGGGCCGGGGGAATGGAGGAGAGGTCCGGGGGAATGGAGGAGAGGTCCGGGGGAATGGAGGAGAGGTCCGGGGGAATGGAGGAGAGGTCCGGGGGAATGGAGGAGAGGTCCGGGAGAATGGAGGAGAGGTCCGGGGGAATGGAGGAGAGGTCCGGGGGAATGGAGGAGAGGTCCGGGGGAATGGAGGAGAGGTCCGGGGGAATGGAGGAGAGGTTCGGGGGAATGGAGGAGAGGTCCAGGGGAATGATGGAGAGGTCCGGGGGAATGGAGAAGAGGTCCGGGGGAATGGTGGAGAGGTCCGGGGCAGCTTCCGAGCCCACAGGAAAACGTCCCGGGGGCAGGCTGTGCTGACTTCAGGCAATGGGCGTGGCAGAACAGCCCATAATGGCAACAGCAGTCCAGTCTGTGAGGGTATTGTGTCGCTGGAGCCAAGATAATCCAAATACCACGGAAACCTGAGGAGACTTAATTAGCATGAATTGGATTGCCTCGCTGTGGTTTCCTGACACTCGTAAATTGATGGGAGTGGAATTTTCGTTGACCCGGTCTATAGAGCACCCCTCCAGCATTCTAATGTCCATGGGAATGGAGAGGGGCTGAATGGAGATGCCCAGCTCGGATGCCAGGGAGGCATCCATAAAACTCTCATCGGCCCCAGAGTCAATGAGTACCCGGAGAGATTTCGACTGGTCTCCCCCCCAGCAGGATGGCGTGGAGAGGGGTGCGAGTAAGGGGAGAGAAAAAGTTCTCCGTATGGCCCACCAGAGTACTCGCCCCTACCAGTGAGCCTGGTCTTTTAGTGGACAGGTGGAGACAAAATTACCAGTAGTCCCGCAATACAGGCAACTCTTTGTGTAGACGTTCGGCTGGGGACAGTTTAGCTCTGCCTAGTTGCATTGGCTCAAGAAGAGGTGAATCGGCAGACTTCAGAGACTGTCGTGGGGAACTCAG
>NW_027261144.1:367500-380000 GCF_045791955.1 Oncorhynchus clarkii lewisi | reverse complement strand
AACATGTTAAACAAATCAAAATATATGTTATATTTGAAATTCTTCAAAGTAGCCACCTTTTGCCTTGATGACAGCTTTGAACACTCTTGGCATTCTCTCCACCAGCTTCATGAGGTGGTCACCTGGAATGCATTTGAATTAACAGGTGTGCCTTGTTAAAAGTTAATTCATTTATTTCCTTAATGTGTTTGAGCCAATCAGCTGTGTTGTGGGGGGGGGTAAACAGAAGATAGCCTTATTTGGTAAAAGAACACGTCCATATTAGGGCAATAACAGCTCAAATAAGCAAAGGGAAACGACAGTCCATCATTACTTTAAGACATGAAGGTCAGTCAAACCTGAACATTTCAAGGACTTTGAAGGTTTCTTCAAGTGCAGTCGTGAAAATCATCAAGCGCTATCATGAAAATGGTTCTCATGAGGACCACCACAGGAAAGGAAGACCCAGAGTTACCTCTGCTGCAGAGGATAAGTTCATTATAGTTAACTGGTTCTCATGAGGACCACCACAGGAAAGGAAGACCCAGAGATACCTCTGCTGCAGAGGATAAGTTCATTAGAGTTAACTGGTTCTCATGAGGACCGCCACAGGAAAGGAAGACCCACAGTTACCTCTGCTGCAGAGCATAAGTTCATTAGAGTTAACTGGTTCTCATGAGGACCGCCACAGGAAAGGAAGACCCACAGTTACCTCTGCTGCAGAGCATAAGTTCATTAGAGTTAACTGGTTCTCATGAGGACCGCCACAGGAAAGGAAGAACCACAGTTACCTCTGCTGCAGAGCATAAGTTCATTAGAGTTAACTGGTTCTCATGAGGACCGCCACAGGAAAGGAAGACCCACAGTTACCTCTGCTGCAGAGCATAAGTTCATTAGAGTTAACTGGTTCTCATGAGGACCGCCACAGGAAAGGAAGACCTACAGTTACCTTTGCTGCAGAGCATAAGTTCATTATAGTTACCAGCCTCAGAAATTGCAGCCCAAATAAACACTTCACAGAGTTCAATGTTGAGAGGAAACTGCATGAACAAGTCCTTCATGGTCGAATTGCTGCAAAGAAACAACTACTTAAGGAGACCAATAAGAAGAAGAGACTTGCTTTGGCCAAGAATCACGATCAATGGACATTAGACCGGTGGACATCTTTCCTTTGGTCTGATGAGTTTGGTTCGATCTGCTGTGTCTTTGTGAGACGCAGAGTAGGTGAACCACATGTGTAGTTTCCACCGTGAAGCATGGAGGAGGAGGTGTGATGGTGTGATGGTGTGGGGGGGCTTTGCTGGTGACACTGTCTGTGATTTATTTAGAATTCAAGGGACATTTAACCAGAATGGCTACCATAGCATTCTGCAGCGATACGCCATCCCATCTGGTTTGAGTTTAGTGGGACTATCATTTGTTTTACAACAGGACAATGACCCAACACACCTCCAGGCTGTGAAAAGGCTATTTGACCAAGAAGGAGAGTGATGGAGTGCTGCATCAGATGACCTGGCCTCCACAATCACCTGACCTCAATCCAATTGAGATGGTTTGGGATGAGTTGGAATGCAGAGTGAAGGAAAAGCAGCCAACGAGTGCTCAGCATATGGGGGAACTCCTTCAAGACTATTGGAAAAGCATTCCAGGTTAAGCTGGTTGATAGAATGCCAAGAGTGTGCAAATGTATGACCATATTAGAGACACATATTTCCCTTAGATTACACAGACCCACCAAAAATTTGAAAACAAATCCAATTTTGATGAACTCCCATATCTATTGGGTGAAATACCACAGTGTGCCATCACATCAGCAAGATGTGTGACCTGATGCCACAAGAAAAGGGCAACCAGTGAAGAACAACACCACTGTAAATACAACTCATTTTTATGTTTATTTATTTTCCCTTTTGTACTTTAACTAACATAGACATAATATGACATTTGAAATGTCTTTATTCTTTTGGAACTTTTGTGAATGTAATGTTTACTGTTCATTTTTGATTGTTTATTTCACTTTTGTTTATTATCTATTTCACTTGCTTTGGCAATGTAAACATATGTTTCCCATGACAATAAAGCCCTTCAATTGAATTGAAATTGAATTGAAAGAAGCGAGCAAGCGAGGAAGAGATGTCACTACAATTAGCTATCATCTTGTACCAAGTTGTAAAGATATCTGTTCCAAAGAGCTACCATCTCTGATAAGTTGTAAATATCTCTGTCCCAAAGAGCTACCATCTCTGATAAGTTGTAAAGATCCCTGTTCCAAAGAGCTACCATCTCTGATAAGTTGTAAAGATATATGTTCCAAAGAGCTACCATCTCTGATAAGTTGTAAAGCTATCTGTTCCAAAGAGCTACTATCTCTGATAAGTTGTAAAGCTATCTGTTCCAAAGAGCTACCATCTCTGATAAGTTGTAAAGATCCCTGTTCCAAAGAGCTACCATCTCTGGTAAGTTGTAAAGATCCCTGTTCCAAAGAGCTACCATCTCTGATAAGTTGTAAAGATCTCTGTTCCAAAGAGCTACCATCTCTGATAAGTTGTAAAGATATCTGTTCCAATAAGCTGAGCTGATAAAGGTCCAGACGGGAAGTTGTAATTAAAATGGACTGATTGTTCGACAGAACTACACAGGTTTGACAGTTGAAGGGGCAATCGGGATTCTCCTGCCCCCATTGCTCAGTTGTCTACCCATCGAGAATATCCTGACTGGTTGCATCACTGCCTGGTATGGCAACTGCTCGAGGGTAGTGCGAACGGCCCAGTACATCACTGGGGCCAAGCTTCCTGCCATCCAGGACCTCTATACCAGGCGGTGTCAGAGGAAGGCCCTAAAAATTGTTAAAGACTCCAGCCAGCCAGCCTAGTCATAGACTGTTCTCTCTGCTACCACACGGCAAGCTGTACCGGAGCACCAAGGCAAATTTTGGACTCACAAAAAAGAGAGGCTTCTAAGCAGCTTCTACCCCCAAGCCATAAGACTCCTGAACACCTAATCAAATGACTACCCAGACTATTTGCATTGCCCCCCCTCCCTCTCTTCTACGATGCTGCTACTCTCTGTTGTTATCATCTAAGCATAGTCACTTTAATAACTCTACCTACATGTACATATTACCTCAACTAACAGGTGCCCCCGCACATTGACTCTGTACCGGTACCCCCCTGTATATAGTCTCGCTATTGTTATTTTACTGCTGCTCTTTAATTACTTGTTAGTTTTTATTTCTTATTCTTATCCATATTTTTTTTAAACTACATTGTTGGTTAGTAAGCATTTGACTGTAAGGTCTACTACACCTGTCGTATTCGGTGCATAATAACTAATAACATTTGATTTGAAACAGTGGCGGGGTGGTCACTTGGTTGTTGTTTGAATCCCAGATTGTCTCTTTCAGACCGTTCATACTTAAAGGAGCAGTATGTCATTACAGTTTGACATTCTGGCAACGTAAAATGAAGGTTTTTAGCACCGTGATACAAACATTATCTGATTGTCAGCACGACTGGATAGTTTTAGTGTTTTGGGGAACATATATTTTGGGATGTTCCCACAATGTTCCCACAACCTAATGAAACATTCTGGGCACCTTTAAAGAACAGACCAAACGTGTTCAGGGAACATTCTGGGCACCTTTAAAGAACAGACCAAACGTGTTCAGGGAACATTCTGGGAACCTTTAAAGAACAGACCAAACGTGTTCAGGGAACATTCTGGGCACCTTTAAAGAACAGACCAAACGTGTTCAGGGAACATTCTGGGCACCTTTAAAGAACAGACCAAACGTGTTCAGGGAACATTCTGGGAACCTTTAAAGAACAGACCAAACGTGTTCAGGGAACATTCTGGGCACCTTTAAAGAACAGACCAAACGTGTTCAGGGAACATTCTGGGCACCTTTAAAGAACAGACCAAACGTGTTCAGGGAACATTCTGGGCACCTTTAAAGAACAGACCAAACGTGTTCAGGGAACATTCTGGGAACCTTTACAGAACAGACCAAACGTGTTCAGGGAACATTCTTGCAGCATCAGGTGACTATTTCTGGCACCCTAAAAGGAACATTGTAGAATCATCTGCACGACTGGATAGTTTTAGTGTTTTGGGGAACATAACTTTTGGGATGTTCCCACAATGTTCCACCCAGACTGTTCCCATAACCTAATGAAACATTCTAGGAACCTTTAAAGAACAGATGTTTTCCATCTGGGAACGTTCTTGCTACATCAGATGAATGTTTTATAACAAACATTCTATTATCATCAGCACGACTGGACAGTTTTTCCTGTTACGAGAACGTTTGCAGCGATCGAAAACAAATGTTTTGGGAACTTTCACAGAAGCCATTTTGGTTTGCTGGGTTCCCTCTTATATTTTTCTCCGGTGGGTTTTGAGAAAAAGCCGTACGACGCAAGTAAACAAGGAAATATAGTTGAGATTCACTCTATAAGGGGAACTTTTCTCCTGCACTCGTCTGGCAAGGTTTGAAACTCTCCAAGGCAGAGAGAGAAATATCATCTGATACCGTCTGAGGGTTAGGACAAAACATCAACCTGCAGCAGAGAGTCTGACACAGATTGTGTGTGTGTGTGTGTGTGTGTGTGTGTGTGTGTGTGTGTGTGTCCATGCATCTCTGGCCCAGGGTTTTTATAGAAGATGGGAGAAACAGGGATAATTAATGGACTGCTGTATTGACAAACACACACACACACACACACAGAAAACCTGAACTGCGGACATCAATCAGACGTTGTATGGTAATAGGCTTGTTCTGTTTCCACGGGTACAAGGGAGAAGTTCTAGATTTACTGTCCTCTACAACCTCCGCTCTCTCTCTCTTTCTCCCTCGCTCTCTCTCTCGGTCTCTCTCTCTCTATCTATTTCTCTCTCTCTCTCTCTCTCTCTCTCTCTCTCTCTCTCTCTCTCGGTCTCTCTCTCTCTATCTATTTCGCTCTCTCTCTCTTTTAGCCTCGTTGTCCAGAACTGATCTCTCTCTCTCTCTCTCTCTCTCTCTCTCTCTCTCTCTCTCTCTCTCCATCCTTCTCTAGCTCCCTCCCTCTCTATCCCTTCCTGTCCCTCCCTCTCTCTCTCTGTCCTCATAATTCAGAAGTGAATGTGATATCTCTGGGAGGTCACTTCGGTGTCTAATAGGAGAAGTTATGGTCTGTCTGTCAGTGTGAGGAGGAGAAGAGAGGAGAGGAGGGGAGAAAGAGGAGTATGTCCTTGGCTGATCCCTGTTTAGTCCAGGTTGATCCCTGTTTAGTCCAGGCCGATCCCTGTTTAGTCCAGGCCTATCCCTGTTTAGTCCAGGTTGATCCCTGTTTAGTCCAGGCTGATCCCTGTTTAGTCCAGGTTGATCCCTGTTTAGTCCATGTTGATCCCTGTTTAGTCAAGGCCTATCCCTGTTTAGTCCAGGTTGATCCCTGTTTAGTCCAGGCCTATCCCTGTTTAGTCCAGGCTGATCCCTGTTTAGTCCAGGCTGATCCCTGTTTAGTCCAGGCTGATCCCTGTTTAGTCCAGGCCGATCCCTGTTTAGTCCAGGCTGATCCCTGTTTAGTCCAGGCGTATCCCTGTTTAGTCCAGGCCGATCCCTGTTTAATCCAGGCTGATCCCTGTTTAGTCCAGGCTGATCCCTGTTTAGTCCAGGCCGATCCCTGTTTAGTCCAGGCTGATCCCTGTTTAGTCCAGGTTGATCCCTGTTTAGTCCAGGCTGATCCCTGTTTAGTCCAGGCCGATCCCTGTTTAGTCCAGGCCGATCCCTGTTTAGTCCAGGCTGATCCCTGTTTAGTCCAGGCTGATCCCTGTTTAGTCCAGGCCGATCCCTGTTTAGTCCAGGCTGATCCCTGTTTAGTCCAGGTTGATCCCTGTTTAGTCCAGACTGATCCCTGTTTAGTCCAGGCTGATTCCTGTTTAGTCCAGGTTGATCCCTGTTTAGTCCAGGCTGATCCCTGTTTAGTCCAGGCTGATCCCTGTTTAGTCCAGGCTGATCCCTGTTTAGTCCAGGCTGATCAGTCCAGGCCGATCCCTGTTTAGTCCAGGCTGATTCCTGTTTAGTCCAGGCTGATCCCTGTTTAGTCCAGGCCGATCCCTGTTTAGTCCAGGCTGATCCCTGTTTAGTCCAGGTTGATCCCTGTTTAGTCCAGGCTGATCCCTGTTTAGTCCAGGCCGATCCCTGTTTAGTCCAGGCCGATCCCTGTTTAGTCCAGGTTGATCCCTGTTTAGTCCAAGCTGATCCCTGTTTAGTCCAGGCCGATCCCTGTTTAGTCCAGGCTGATCCCTGTTTAGTCCAGGTTGATCCCTGTTTAGTCCAGACTGATCCCTGTTTAGTCCAGGCTGATTCCTGTTTAGTCCAGGCTGATCCCTGTTTAGTCCAGGCTGATCCCTGTTTAGTCCAGGCTGATCCCTGTTTAGTCCAGGCTGATCCCTGTTTAGTCCAGTCTGATCCCTGTTTAGTCCAGGCTGATCCCTGTTTAGTCCAGGCTGATCCCTGTTTAGTCCAGGCTGATCCCTGTTTAGTCCAGGCTGATCCCTGTTTAGTCCAGTCTGATCCCTGTTTAGTCCAGGCTGATCCCTGTTTAGTCCAGGCTGATCCCTGTTTAGTCCAGGCTGATCCCTGTTTAGTCCAGGCTGATCCCTGTTTAGTCCAGGCTGATCCCTGTTTAGTCCAGACTGATCCTTGTTTAGTCCAGGCTGATTCCTGTTTAGTCCAGGCTGATCCCTGTTTAGTCCAGGCTGATCCCTGTTTAGTCCAGGCTGATCCCTGTTTAGTCCAGGTTGATTCCTGTTTAGTCCAGGCTCCTCTGCTCCTCCTTCATTCCCCTTTACTTGTCCTTTCCTCTCCAGTTCTTGTACAGAGCTATCGCTCACTGTTCTTCTCCCTATAGCTATAACACACACACACACACACACACACACACACACACACACACACACACACTCAGCCCTGGGTTTTTGTTCTAGTCGGTGATCTAAAAGCGAGAAACACTGGAGATGGCAGTGAGATTACAGTGACAGGGACCCTATTCCCTAGATAGTGCACTACTCTTGACCAGGGTCCCCTTCAACCAAGGTCTCAATTTAGCCTTCAGAAGCTCAGAGTCTCAACAGAACACACACAGTGACAAGTTCACAGACCGAAAGACATGGAATGGGACCAACACGTCAGGTTACTAATTAAATGGAACCAACACGTCAGGTTACTAATTAAATGGGACCAACACATCAGGTCAGGTTACTAATTAAATGGAACCAACAGGTCAGGTTACTAATTAAATGGAACCAACACGTCAGGTTACTAATTAAATGGAACCAACACGTCAGGTTACTAATTAAATAGGACCAACACGTCAGGTCAGGTTACTAATTAAATGGGACCAACACGTCAGGTTACTAATTAAATGGAACCAACACGTCAGATTACTAATTAAATGGGACCAACACGTCAGGTTACTAATTAAATGGGACCAACACATCAGGTTACTAATTAAATGGAACCAACACGTCAGGTTACTAACTAAATGGGACCAACACGTCAGGTTACTAATTAAATAGGACCAACACGTCAGGTTACTAATTAAATGGGACCAACAGGTCAGGTTACTAATTAAATGGGACCAACAGGTCAGGTTACTAATTAAATGGAACCAACACGTCAGGTTACTAATTAAATGGGACCAACACGTCAGGTTACTAATTAAATGGGACCAACACGTCAGGTTACTAATTAAATGGGACCAACACGTCAGGTCAGGTTACTAATTAAATGGAACCAACACGTCAGGTTACTAATTAAATGGGACCAACACGTCAGGTTACTAATTAAATAGGACCAACACGTCAGGTCAGGTTACTAATTAAATGGAACCAACACGTCAGGTCAGGTTACTAATTAAATGGGACCAACACATCAGGTTACTAATTAAATGGAACCAACACGTCAGGTTACTAATTAAATGGGACAAACACGTCAGGTTACTAATTAAATAGGACCAACACGTCAGGTTACTAATTAAATGGGACCAACAGGTCAGGTTACTAATTAAATGGGACCAACAGGTCAGGTTACTAATTAAATGGAACCAACACGTCAGGTTACTAATTAAATGGGACCAACACGTCAGGTTACTAATTAAATGGGACCAACACGTCAGGTTACTAATTAAATGGGACCAACACGTCAGGTCAGGTTACTAATTAAATGGAACCAACACGTCAGGTTACTAATTAAATGGGACCAACACGTCAGGTTACTAATTAAATGGAACCAACACGACAGGTTACTAATTAAATGGGACCAACACGTCAGGTTACTAATTAAATAGGACCAACACGTCAGGTCAGGTTACTAATTAAATGGAACCAACACGACAGGTTACTAATTAAATGGGACCAACACGACAGGTTACTAATTAAATGGAACCAACACATCAGGTCAGGTTACTAATTAAATGGGACTAACACGTCAGGTTACTAATTAAATGGGACCAACACGACAGGTTACTAATTAAATGGGACCAACACGTCAGGTTACTAATTAAATGGGACTAACACATCAGGTTACTAATTAAATGGAACCAACACGTCACGTTACTAATTAAATGGGACTAACACGTCAGGTTACTAATTAAATAAGACCAACACGTCAGGTTACTAATTAAATGGAACCAACACGTCAGGTCAGGTTACTAATTAAATGGGACCAACAGGTCAGGTTACTAATTAAATGGGACCAACACGACAGGTTACTAATTAAATGGGACTAACACGTCAGGTTACTAATTAAATGGAACCAACACTTTAGGTTACTAATTAAATGGGACCAACACGTCACGTTACTAATTAAATGGGACTAACACGTCAGGTTACTAATTAAATGGAACCAACACGTCAGGTCAGGTTACTAATTAAATGGGACCAACAGGTCAGGTTACTAATTAAATGAGACCAACACGTCAGGTTACTAATTAAATGGGACCAACACGTCAGGTCAGGTTACTAATTAAATGGGACCAACAGGTCAGGTTACTAATTAAATGGGACCAACACGTCAGGTTACAAATTAAATGGAACCAACACGTCAGGTCAGGTTACTAATTAAATGTTACCATCAGGTCAGGTTACTAATTAAATGGGACCAACACGTCAGGTTACTAATTAAATTCTCTAATGGAATGGGACAAACACATCAGGTCACTAATTGTGTATCCTGTTGTTGTTGTTGTCTTATACCTCCCGGAGTCATGTGGTGTTTTAATGACTGGTCTGGCAGTTGATTTGATCAGGGGGCTGGACACTGCTGTGTGTGTGTGGAGGTCATCCATCCCAGCCGTCCCATCTCCCCTTAACGTGATTAATTTTGACCCTGGTGGCCTTCGGAGTTAATGTTCACACACACACACACACACACACACACACACCACAAAAGACTCATGCAGATGCATCCACACTTACAAAGATCCATTGGCCTGTGGAGAGCAGGCTCTCTTCCACAGCAATAGAAAGCACATGTTGATCTGTGAGCGCTTGCTTGCGTGTGCGTGTGTGTGCGTGTGTGTGTGGGTGTGTGTGCGTATGTGTGTGCGCATGTGTGGGTGTGTTTGCGCATGTTCGCATATGTAAGTGTGTGTGCATATGTGTGGGTGTGTGTGCGCATGTGGGGGTGTGTGTGCGTATGTGGGGGGGGGGGTGTGTGTGTATGTGGGTGTGTGTGTGTGTGTGTGTGTGTGTGTGTGTGTGTGTGTGTGTGTGTGTGTGTGTGTGTGTGTGTGTGTGTGTGTGTGTGAGAGAGAGTGTGTGTGTGTGTGACATGGTAGATACTATACCAGCCAGGTCACATGGTAGGTAGTATACCAGCCAGGTCACATGGTAGGTGGTATACCAGCAGGTCACATGGTAGATACTATACCAGCCAGGTCACATGGTAGATACTATACCAGCCAGGTCACATGGTAGATACTATACCAGCCAGGTCACATGGTAGGTAGTATACCAGCCAGGTCACATGGTAGATACTATACCAGCCAGGTCACATGGTAGGTGGTATACCAGCCAGGTCACATGGTAGGTAGTATACCAGCCAGGTCACATGGTAGGTACTATACCAGCCAGGTCACATGGTAGATACTATACCAGCAGGTCACATGGTAGATACTATACCAGCCAGGTCACATGGTAGATACTATACCAGCAGGTCACATGGTAGATACTATACCAGCCAGGTCACATGGTAGGTAGTATACCAGCCAGGTCACATGGTAGGTACTATACCAGCCAGGTCACATGGTAGGTAGTATACAGTATTATACAGGGATGTTGAATGCTCTAACCTTCTGGCTGCCAGTTCACTCCTTACAGATGTACCTGCAGGCAGCTCAGGGGTTCGAGCTGCCAACTCTCTGATAACCATCCCAATTTGTGAAGTTTTGGTTGGTGAGCGGACCCCAGACCTCACAACCATAAAGGGCAATGGGCTCAATGACTGATTCAAGTATTTTTTGGCAAAATCCTAATTGGTATGTTGAAATTTATGTTTATTTTGATGGCATAGAATGCCCTTCTTGCCTTGTCTCTCAGATCGTTCACAGCTTTGTGGAAGTTACCTGTGGCGCTGATGTTCAGGCCAAGGTATGTATAGTTTTTTGTGTGCTCTAGGGCAACAGTGTCTAGATGGAATTTGTATTTGTGGTCCTGGTGACTGGACCTTTTTTGGAACACCATTATTTTGGTCTTACTGAGATTTACTGTCAGGGCCCAGGTCTGACAGAATCTGTGCTCTCTCTGTCTCTCTCTCTCTGTCCCTCTCTCTGTCTCTCTATCTCTCTCTGTCTCTCTCTCTCTCTCTCTCTCTCTCTCTCTCTCTCTCTCTCTCTCTCTCTCTCTCTCTCTGTGTCTCTCTCTCTCTGTCTCTCTCTCTCTCTGTCTCTCTCTCTCTCTGTCTCTGTCTCTGTCTCTCTCCCTCTCTCTCTCTGTGTCTCTCTCTGTCTCTGTCTCTCTCTCTCTGTCTCTCTCTCTGTCTCTCTGTCTCTCTCTCTCTCTCTCTCTGTCTCTCTCTCTGTCTCTCTCTCTCTCTCTCTCTCTCTCTCTCTCTCTCTCTCTCTCTCCCCAGTAGCGTTTCATACTGTTCTAACACTGTGTTATCATGTAATATGCAGTGTCATCTGGAGATTAACTCCCCTCCTCCTCCTCATACTGTTTTCTTTATTTCTAGTATTTTTAATTTCTTTGTGTTGTGTGTTCATCTTTCAGAGTGGTGTTAACAACACTAATGTCTCTGTGGTGTATCAGAGTGGTGTTAACAACACTAATGTCTCTGTGGTGTATCAGAGTGGTGTTAACAACACTAATGTCTCTGTGGTGCGTCAGAGTGGTGTTAACAACACTAATGTCTCTGTGGTGCATCAGAGTGGTGTTAACAACACAAATGTCTCTGTGGTGCATCAGAGTGGTGTTAACAACACTAATGTCTCTGTGGTGCATCAGAGTGGTGTTAACAACACTAATGTCTCTGTGGTGCATCAGAGTGGTGTTAACAACACTAATGTCTCTGTGGTGCATCAGAGTGGTGTTAACAACACTAATGTCTCTGTGGTGCATCAGAGTGGTGTTAACAACACTAATGTCTCTGTGGTGCATCAGAGTGGTGTTAACAACACTAATGTCTCTGTGGTGCATCAGAGTGGTGTTAACAACACTAATGTCTCTGTGGTGCGTCAGAGTGGTGTTAACAACACTAATGTCTCTATGGTGCGTCAGAGTGGTGTTAACAACACTAATGTCTCTGTGGTGCATCAGAGTGGTGTTAACAACACTAATGTCTCTGTGGTGCATCAGAGTGGTGTTAACAACACTAATGTCTCTGTGGTGCATCAGAGTGGTGTTAACAACACTAATGTCTCTGTGGTGCATCAGAGTGGTGTTGTCGTTGGGGACTAGTGGTTTGTAGTAACTCTCAGTCTAAGGCTCTCTCTTTTTCTCTCACACATTAGCTCTCATACTTAAGAGATTTCAGCCCTCGGGGATGGAGGGAGGAAAATAAAGGAGGGAGAGAGAGAGGGGGGAAGAGATAGACAGACAGAGGGTAGAGTCCCAAACTGTATTTCTCTCCACCCTTCTGTTAATCCCGTCCTCCCATCCCATGGAGGGATCTTTAACCCCCCTCCTCTTCCTCTCCCTGTCTCATCCCACTCTTCCAGATGTCCGTTAACACACAGGGATTTTACTGTCCATTTAGTGCCAGCTTTTCTCTTTCTCTCTCTCTCTCCATCTCTTTCTCTTTCTGTCCCCCTCTCTCTCTCTCTCTCTCTCTCTCTGTCCCCCTCTCTCCATCTTTTTCTCTCTCTGTCCCCCTCTCTCCATCTCTTTCTCTCTCTGTCCCCCTCTCTCCATCTCTCTCGCTCTCCATCTCTTTCTCTTTCTGTCCCCCTCTCTCTCTCTCTCTCTCTCTCTCTGTCCCCCTCTCTCCATCTCTTTCTCTCTCTGTCCCCCTCTCTCCATCTCTTTCTCTTTCTGTCCCCCTC
>NW_027261144.1:352500-355000 GCF_045791955.1 Oncorhynchus clarkii lewisi | reverse complement strand
ATTGATCAGAAATACAGTGTCGACATTGTTATTGTTGTAAATGACTATTGTAGCTGGAAACAGCAGGTTTTTATGGAATATCTACATAGGCGTAAAGAGGCCCATTATCAGCAACCATCACTCCTGTGTTCCAATGGTACGTTGTGTCAGCTAATCCAAGTTTATCATTTTAAAAGGCTAATTGATCATTTTTTGCAATTTTGCAATTATATTAGCACATCTGAAAACTGTTGTCCTGATTAAAGAAGCAATAAAACTGTCCTTCTTTAGACTAGTTGAGTATCTGGAGCATCAGCATTTGTGGGTTCAATTATAGTCTCAGAATGTCCAGAAACAAAGAACTGTCTTCTGAAACTCATCAGTCCATTCTTGTTCTGAGAAATTAAGGCTATTCCATGCGAGAAATTGCCAAGAAACTGAAGATCTCATACAACACTGTGTACTACTCCCTTCACAGAACAGCGCAAACTGGCTCTAACCAGAATAGAAAGAGGAGTGGGAGGCCCCGGTGCACAACTGAGCAAGAGGACAAGTACATTAGAGTGTCTAGATTGAGAAACAGACGCCTCACAAGTCCTCAGCTGGCAGCTTCATTAACTGGTACCGGCAAAACACCAGCCTCAACGTCAACAGTGAAGAGGCAACTCTGGGATTCTGGCCCCATGTGGGTCGCCATCCCTGCCAAAACCAGGGCAATTCCTACAAGAAATACAATATACTTAATTCTACCACAAAAATAAAAAAATAATGATAACCTTAATCGTGCATAGAAAAAGGCAATCCACCAAGAAAAGGAAACAAGAAAGGAAACACAGGCGATCTAACTCCAGACAACACTCACACTCACTCATACAATTCCCAGCATGCACCAAACACTTCCAGCAGGCAGAGAGAGAATGATGTGTTGGAATGTGTGTCTTTGTGTCTTCCTTCTTGTTTTGGTGTGTGTTAATATCATTAAAAAAAAGAGAGAGAAAGAGACCACTTCTCACTACACGTGAATCACGTCCTCCGTTCTTAAACCTGTGCCCTGGAACAAATACCCTCTGGGTGTCACGCTGACAACATTCCCCCATGCAACATCTCCATCAACATTTTGCGACGGCTACAGTGGAACCTAATTTCACGTGTGGCTAAAACAGGCCAATGGAATGGGGAGTGTGACAGTCCATTTAACCTGGTAGAGACATTCAACAACACCCGGGATTTCAGATCACACAGGGATTTCAGATCACACACACACACAGGGCCGTAACCAGGGGTTTGAGTTTTAGTGAGGTCCGAAATGCTTTGAAAGTTGAAGCTCATTTACTGAATTTTCTATACAATTAAAAACTCTCTACAATTTGGAAAACAGCAAAAAACAAAAACAAAAACAAAACATGTAACATCAGCGACGAAATGAAAAACATCTGACATTTTTATAACTGCATTGTAATGTCGGCCTATAGGGAAGATAGGTCCTGTGGAGATGTTCCTATTGAAACATACAGTGGTTGTATTGTAATGTCTACCTATAGGGAAGATAGGTCCTGTGGAGATGTTAATATTGAAACATATAGTGGTTGTATTGTAATGTCGGCCTATAGGGAAGATAGGTCCTGTGGAGATGTTAATATTGAAACATACAGTGGTTGTATTTTAATGTCGGCCTATAGGGAAGATAGGTCCTGTGGAGATGTTCCTATTGAAACATACAGTGGTTGTATTGTAATGTCTACCTATAGGGAAGATAGGTCCTGTGGAGATGTTAATATTGAAACATATAGTGGTTGTATTGTAATGTCTACCTATAGGGAGGATAGGTCCTGTGGAGATGTTAATATTGAAACATACAGTGGTTGTATTGTAATGTCGGCCTATAGGGAAGATAGGTCCTGTGGAGATGTTAATATTGAAACATACAGTGGTTGTATTTTAATGTCGGCCTATAGGGAAGATAGGTCCTGTGGAGATGTTCCTATTGAAACATACAGTGGTTGTATTTTAATGTCGGCCTATAGGGAAGATAGGTCCTGTGGAGATGTTAATATTGAAACATACAGTGGTTGTATTGTAATGTCGGCCTATAGGGAAGATAGGTCCTGTGGAGATGTTCCTATTGAAACATACAGTGGTTGTATTGTAATGTCAGCCTATAGGGAAGATAGATCCTGTGGAGATGTTCCCATTGAAACATACAGTGGTTGTATTGTAATGTCAGCCTATAGGGAAGATCAGTCCTATGGAGATGTTCCTATTGAAACATACAGTGGTTGTATTGTAATGTCGGCCTACAGGGAAGATAGATCCTGTGGAGATGTTCCTATTGAAACATACAGTGGTTGTATTGTAATGTCTACCTATAGGGAAGATAGGTCCTGTGGAGATGTTCCCATTGAAACATACAGTGGTTGTATTGTAATGTCGGCCTATAGGGAGGATAGATCCTGTGGAGATGTTAATATTGAAACATACAGTGGTTGTATTGTAATGTCGGCCTATAGGGAAGATAGGTCCT
>NW_027261144.1:295000-347500 GCF_045791955.1 Oncorhynchus clarkii lewisi | reverse complement strand
CTCTCTCTCTCTCTCTCTCTCTCTCTCTCTCTCTCTCTCTCTCTCTCTGTCTCTCTCTCTGTCTCTCTCTCTCTGTCTCTCTCTCTGGTCTCTCTCTCTCTCTCTCTCTCTCTCTCTCTCTCTCTCTCTCTCTCTCTCTCTCTCTGTAATTTCTCTCTCTCTCACACACTCTTTGTCTCTTATTATCTCTCTCTCATTCTCTCCTCTCCCCCCTCTCTTTATTTTTCTCTAACCTGCTGTTCTACCCATCACATGAGTGGTATTCAGTGTCTGACTCTGCAATTCAGCCACCATTTCTCCCCAAATAACAATTTACTGATACAGTTGGATGTAAATGAATCAATCTTTCATGGCTATGCCGGTGAAGTTACTCTGAAGTGAGTGTGGGGAACTCATTGTGTCAAATCATTGCGGCTCTATATAACATTGTTTCTTTCCAAACCGAGGCTCAGACAGCGTTGAAACCTTCACCTCTTAAGGATCCGCCGACTTTAAAAAATAAATGCCTCCTAAAATGACAAACTCAAATCTAACTGCCTGTAGCTCAGGCCCTGAAGCAAGGATATGCATATTATTGATACCATTTGAAAGGAAACACTTTGAAGTTTGTGAAAATGTGAAATTAATGTAGGAGAATATAACACATTAGATCTGGTAAAAGATAATACAAAGAAAAAAACAACCGTTCTTTTGTATTTTTTTTCGTACCATCATCTTTGAAATGCAAGAGAAAGGCCATCATGTATTATTCCAGCCCAGGCGCAATTTAGATTTTGGCCACTAGATGGCAGCAGTGTATGTGCAACGTTTTAGACTGATCCAATGAACCATTGCCTTTCTGTTAAAAAAAAACTGCCCAAATATGCCTAATTTGTTTATTAATGACTAGTGCTGCCATGTCACTACGGGCCATCATACACAGTTCTGTTTAATTCCCAAATGGCACCCTGTTTCCTATGTAGAGCACAACAGTGGTGGCCAAACGTTTTGAGAATGACACAAATATTAATTTCCACAAGGTTTGCTGCTTCAGTGTCTTCAGATATTTTTTGTCAGATGTTCCTATGGAATACTGAAGTATAATTACAAGCATTTCATAAGTGTCAAAGGCTTTTATTGACAATTACATGAAGTTGATGCCATGAGTCAATATTTGCAGTGTTGACCCGGAGGATGTGTTGGTACCGTTCTTTATTCATGGCTGTGTTCTTAGCCAAAATTGTGAGTGAGCCCACTCCCTTGGCTGAGAAGCAACCCCACACATGAATGGTCTCAGGATGCTTTACTGTTGGCATGACACAGGACTGATGGTAGCGCTCACCTTGTCTTCTCCGGACAAGCTTTTTTCCGGATGTCCCAAACAATCAGAAAGGGGATTCATCAGAGAAAATGACTTTACCCCAGTCCTCAGCAGTCCAATCCCTGTACCTTTTGCAGAATATCAGTCTGTCCCTGATGTTTTTCCTGGAGAGAAGTGGCTTCTTTGCTGCCCTTCTTGACACCAGGCCATCCTCCAAAAGTCTCACTGTGTGTGCAGATGCACTCACACCTGCCTGCTGCCATTCCTGAGCAAGCTCTGTACTGATGGTGCCCCGATTCTGCAGCTGAATCAACTTTAGGAGACGGTCCTGGCACTTGCTGGACTTTCTTGGGCGCCCTGAAGCCTTCACAACAATTGAACCGCTCTCCTTGAAGTTCTTGATGATCCGATAAATTGATTGATTGGTTGATTTAGGTGCAATCTTACTGGCAGCAATATCCTTGCCTGTGAAGCCCTTTTTGTGCAAAGCAATGATGACGGCACGTGTTTCCTTGCAGGTAACCATGGTTGACAGAGGAAGAACAATGATTCCAAGCACCACCCTCCTTTTGAAGCGTCCAGTCTGTTATTCGAACTCAATCTGCATGACAGTGATCTCCAGCCTTGTCCTCGTCAACACTCACACCTGTATTAACGAGATAATTTTTTACTATTCAGTTAATTTGCATGGCAAAGAGGGACTTTGCAATTAATTGCAATTCATCTGATCACTCTTCATAACATTCTGGAGTATATGCAAATTACCATCATACAAACTGAGACAGAAGACTTTGTGAAAATGTATATTTGTTTCATTCTCGAAACTTTTGGCCACGACTGTACATTCTGATCAGGGCCAATAGGCACTATATAGGGAATAGGGCTCTGGTCTATAGTAGTACCAGTATATAGGGAATAGGGCTCTGGTCTATAGTAGTACCATTATATAGGGAATAGGGCTCTGGTCTATAGTAGTACCACTATATAGGGAATAGGGCTCTGGTCTATAGTAGTACCACTATATAGGGAATAGGGCTCTGGTCTATAGTAGTACCACTATATAGGGAATAGGGCTCTGGTCTATAGTAGTACCACTATATAGGGAATAGGGCTCTGGTCTATAGTAGTACCACTATATAGGGAATAGGGCTCTGGTCTAAAGTAGTGCCCTATATAGGGAATAGGGTGTCATTTGAGATGCCGGCAGAACTGTGTCCCTCCAGGATGTAAATATGAGTAATTATTCATATTGGAAATATGGAAGGAAAGAAAAGTAATTAATTTAATGAATAAAAGTGTAATTTCAACCGTTTGAATTTTGAAAACAGAACAAATTATTAGATGTTGTTTTCATATGAATGCCGTTTCACTCTCATCAAAGGAAAGTCTGGAGAACCCTGTTAATGAATGAGGACTGGGAGAGTGTGTGTGTGTGTGTGTGTGTGTGTGTGTGTGTGTGTGTGTGTGTGTGTGTGTGTGTGTGTGTGTGTGTGTGTGTGTGTGTGTGTGTGTGTGTGTGTGTGTGTGCGTGCGTGCGTGTGTGTGTGTGTGCGTGCGTGCGTGCGTGCGTGTGTGAAGTCATGTGGGTGATTATGATTAGATATTAGATATTAGATATTCATAGTTGACTGCTTGAAATAATAGTTATTATGTAAATGCGTCCGTTGGCTGTTTAATTAAACCCTGAAACATTGTAATAAACGATATTAAACGTAACAGAGCGAGAACACATCAGAACGGGCCAATGAGATTCATGTAATATCAGAACGGGCCAATGAGATTCATGTAATATTTGTACCACAGCCTGTAGGTTGAGAGTGGTGGAGGTGTGACTCTCTTCTCCATCAAAAATCATATAAATTCATATATCTTTATGTACATATTCTTTATCCCCTTACACTGTGTATAAGGTAGTCGTTTTTTAATTGTTAGCTAGATTACTCGTTGGTTATTACTGCATTGTCGGAACTAGAAGCACAAGCATTTCGCTACACTCGCATTAACATCTGCTAACCATGTGTATGTGACAAATAAAATTTGATTTGATTTGATTTGATTTGTGTCTGTAGGTCTGTGTGGATCAGAGATCACCCAGAGTCTGTAGGTCTGTGTGGATCAGACATCACCTTGTGTCTGTAGGTCTGTGTGGATCAGACATCACCTTGTGTCTGTAGGTCTGTGTGGATCAGACATCACCTTGTGTCTGTAGGTCTGTGTGGATCAGACATCACCTTGTGTCTGTAGGTCTGTGTGGATCAGAGATCACCCAGAGTCTGTAGGTCTGTGTGGATCATAAATCACCTTGTGTCTATAGGTCTGTGTAGATCAGAGATCACCCAGAGCCTGTAGGTCTGTGTGGATCAGAAATGTCAACGGATCGAGCACAATTTATTTTCAAAAAAGCCATTTCATTTAATTCAGTTCGTGTCGTGATAAATTTGCTATTTGTGACCTGCGGAAGTGGGTGGACAACCTAAACATTGTCTGTGTTGATGGACATAGGGATCTTCTGACACCAGAGATGATGAAAACTATTATAAAGTGGTCCTGCTGTCTGGGATGAAGACAGAGAGAGGGAACGGGAGACCTGTGGGTACACACAGGTTGAATCAACATTATTGTCTCAATGTCATTTCAACATCATTTTGTCAACATGGTTATTTAGCCCAGATTTGAACCACAATTCAACATCAGACCTTGTCCTTTTCGTTAATCAATGATTGAATCGAGATTATTTGACAACTATCAAGGCGATGTTGACACGATGTTGATTCGAGGTTGTTCTCTGACCCAGAGCTCTGAGAAAACAACTAGGAGGTGATTTGTGTTGTCTGTCTGGGATGTTAATGGGACAATCTGCAGTTCAAACAAGAACAAAGAGGTCACTCCGTCACTGTTTCAGTAAACAGCTGAGTGAACAGGTTGGAGAAAGGTAACCGCTCTCAAATTCATAGACAAAGCTATAGATGCAAGTGTCACAGTATAGACTTCACGTCCGTCCCCTCGCCCCGACCTGGGCGCGAACCAGAGACCCTCTGCACACGTCAACAGTCACCCTCGAAGCATCGTTTACCCATCGCTCCACAAAAGCCGCGGCCCTTGCAGAGCAAGGGGAACCACTACTTCAAGGTCTCAGAGCAAGTGACGTCACCGATTGAAACGCTATTTAGCGCGCACCGCTAACTAGCTAGCCGTTTCACATCGGTTACACAAGGACTGACCATCCATTGAGATCGAAATCATAATTGTAACCATGTATTGAGGCTATACGGTGTTTGTTTAAAATGACTTTAACAAGCTTATATTCTGGGTTCTGATGAGGTACGACAGTTGAACTAAGCTCATGAGGCATTTATACATTGTATTCTTCAAGAATAAATGGTTATATATAATGATTTTAAGTCCAGAAATGGATTAGGAATTGCAGATTGCACCTTTAAGGTTGTCTTTGACAAGAGGCCTTTCTGACAAGGAGCGCTAACTCAGTTCAGCGGAGAACAGATAACCCAGACAGAGGCCCCAAATGGCACCCTATTCCCTACACAGTGCACTACTTTAGACCAGAGCCCTATGGCACCCTATTCCCTACATAGTGCACTACTTTAGACCAGGGCCCTATGGAATAAATACACAGAGTAGCGAGCTCATTAAAGCAGATTAAAAACACATGGACTGATATTCCTTCTATCCCACTGTCTGTTGGTGGTTGGTGGTCTATAATACTGAGAGTAGTGGTTGGTGGTCTATAATACTGAGAGTAGTGGTTGGTGGTCTATAATACTGAGAGTAGTGGTTGGTGGTCTATAATACTGAGAGTAGTGGTTGGTGGTCTATAATACTGAGAGTAGTGGTTGGTGGTCTATAATACTGAGAGTAGTGGTTGGTGGTCTATAATACTGACATGGAGAGTAGTGGTTGGTGGTCTATAATACTGAGAGTAGTGGTTGGTGGTCTATAATTCTGAGAGTAGTGGTTGGTGGTCTATAATACTGAGAGTAGTGGTTGGTGGTCTATAATACTGAGAGTAGTGGTTGGTGGTCTATAATACTGAGAGTAGTGGTTGGTGGTCTATAATACTGACATGGAGAGTAGTGGTTGGTGGTCTATAATACTGAGAGTAGTGGTTGGTGGTCTATAATTCTGAGAGTAGTGGTTGGTGGTTTATAATACTGAGAGTAGTGGTTGGTGGTCTATAATACTGAGAGTAGTGGTTGGTGGTCTATAATACTGACATGGAGAGTAGTGGTTGGTGGTCTATAATACTGAGAGTAGTGGTTGGTGGTCTATAATACTGAGAGTAGTGGTTGGTGGTCTATAATACTGAGAGTAGTGGTTGGTGGTCTATAATACTGAGAGTAGTGGTTGGTGGTCTATAATACTGAGAGTAGTGGTTGGTGGTCTATAATACTGAGAGTAGTGGTTGGTGGTCTATAATGTTGAGAGTAGTGGTTGGTGGTCTATAATACTGAGAGTAGTGGTTGGTGGTCTATAATACAGAGAGTAGTGGTTGGTGGTCTATAATTCTGAGAGTAGTGGTTGGTGGTCTATAATACTGAGAGTAGTGGTTGGTGGTCTATAATACTGAGAGTAGTGGTTGGTGGTCTATAATACTGAGAGTAGTGGTTGGTGGTCTATAATTCTGACATGGAGAGTAGTGGTTGGTGGTCTATAATACTGAGAGTAGTGGTTGGTGGTCTATAATACTGACATGGAGAGTAGTGGTTGGTGGTCTATAATACAGAGAGTAGTGGTTGGTGGTCTATAATACTGAGAGTAGTGGTTGGTGGTCTATAATACTGAGAGTAGTGGTTGGTGGTCTATAATACTGAGAGTAGTGGTTGGTGGTCTATAATACTGAGAATAGTGGTTGGTGGTCTATAATACTGAGAGTAGTGGTTGGTGGTCTATAATACTGAGAGTAGTGATTGGTGGTCTATAATACTGAGAGTAGTGGTTGGTGGTCTATAATACTGAGAGTAGTGGTTGGTGGTCTATAATCCTGAGAGTAGTGGTTGGGGGTCTATAATCCTGAGAGTAATGGTTGGTGGTCTATAATGTTGGCTAAAATATCCTGGTAGTGGGTAAAGTTCATGATGCCGTTGACCTTAACGAAGGCCCGAGGACCAGTGGATCCACAATAGTCTCATAACATCATAACAACTATAGTGTTCTATTCTGCTCAGGCATTCCCCCCTAGACGTTAAATCAAATCAAATCAAATCAAATCAAATTTATTTATATAGCCCTTCGTACATCAGCTGATATCTCAAAGTGCTGTACAGAAACCCAGCCTAAAACCCCAAACAGCAAGCAATGCAGGTGTAGAAGCACGGTGGCTAGGAAAAACTCCCTAGAAAGGCCAAAACCTAGGAAGAAACCTAGAGAGGAACCAGGCTATGTGGGGTGGCCAGTCCTCTTCTGGCTGTGCCGGGTGGAGATTATAACAAAACATGGTCAAGATGTTCAAATGTTCATAAATGACCAGCATGGTCGAATAATAATAAGGCAGAACAGTTGAAACTGGAGCAGCAGCACAGCCAGGTGGACTGGGGACAGCAAGGAGTCATCATGTCAGGTAGTCCTGGGGCATGGTCCTAGGGCTCAGGTCCTCCGAGAGAGAGAAAGAGAGAAGGAGAGAATTAGAGAACGCACACTTAGATTCACACAGGACACCGAATAGGACAGGAGAAGTACTCCAGATATAACAAACTGACCCTAGCCCCCCAACACATAAACTACTGCAGCATAAATACTGGAGGCTGAGACAGGAGGGGTCAGGAGACACTGTGGCCCACTCCGAGGACACCCCCGGACAGGGCCAAACAGGAAGGATATAACCCCACCCACTTTGCCAAAGCACAGCCCCCACACCACTAGAGGGATATCTTCAACCACCAACTTACCATCCTGAGACAAGGCTGAGTATAGCCCACAAAGACCTCCGTCACGGCACAACCCAAGGGGGGGGGGGGGGGGGGGGGGGGGGGGGGGCGCGCCAACCCAGACAGGATGACCACATCAGTGACTCAAACCCCCCGCTGTTGTTCATTGCCACACTCTATTTCCATGCCATCTGACCAAAGCACCGGTTTCAATCCCCCCCCCCCCCCCCTCCCTCCCGAGTTGGGATGAGAGAGTACTGTAAACTGACCCTGGATCTGTACAGCTTGTACTCAGAGCCTCTGTCTGACCCACTCTCAAGAATCAAGATTCAAGTTTATTAGAAACATCATTGCACGGTAATATGAAATGAAATGTCAAGTAGAGTAGTACAAAATATATATATTTTTAAAAATACATATATATATATATATATATAAATAATATAATATATATAATATACTATATATATGCTGTATATACATCATAAAATTATCCACTCTCTTTGGCAAAAACAACGCTCTGCCTCTTTCAGGCTGATTTGGGATCAGTCATTACAACCCAGTCTAATATTAATGATGGAGAGCAGACCATTACACTGACCCCGGATCATGGGTTAATGTGAATAGCTTTGCTTTACAGCACACACACATGCTTGCACACACAAGCACACAATGACACACACACACACACCTAAATCACCTGATTGTCGAGGGCCTTGTTGACTCAAGGTGAAAGCTGTAATGTTGAGTTACTACCTTTTACTGTAGTCCTGACAGGTGTGTGTGTGTGTGTGTGTGTGTGTGTGTGTAATTCACAGTGGAGGTTATTCTGCTGACAAGAGTGAGATTCTCAAAATAGAACCCTATTCCCTACATACAGTAGTGCACTACTTTAGACCAAAGCCATATGGTACCCTATTCCCTACATAGTGCACTACTTTAGACCAGAGCCCTGTGGCACCCTATTCCCTACATAGTGCACTACTTTAGACCAGAGCCCTATGGTACCCTATTCCCTACATAGTGCACTACTTTAGACCAGAGCCCTATGGCACCCTATTCCCTATATAGTGCACTACTTTAGACCAGAACCCTATGGCAACCTATTCCCTGTATAGTGCACTACTTTTGACCAGAGCCCTTGGACTTGATGGATGTGTTGGACAATAACATCATTTTTAATGACTACCTTATCTCTGTACCCCACACATGCAATCATCTGTAAGGTCCCTCAGTTGAGCAGTGAATTCCAAACACAGATTCAACCACAAAGACCAGGGAGGTTTTCCAACGCATGGCAAAGAAAGGCACCTACAGTATTGGTAGATGGGTAAAAAAACAAAAAGCAGACATTGAATATCCCTTTGAACATGGTGAAGTTATGACTCATACTTTGGATGGCGTATCGATACAACCAGTAGCGACAAAGAAACAGGTGTCCTTTTTAACTCAGTTGTCGGAGAGGAAGGAAACTGCTCAGGGATTTCAACATGAGGCCAATGGTGACTTTAAAACAGTTACTGAGTTTAATGGCTGTGACAGAAGAAAACTGAGGATGGATCAACTACATTGTAGTTACTCCACAATACTAACCTAAATGACAGAGTTTAATGGCTGTGACAGGAGGAAACTGAGGATGGATCAACAACATTGTAGTTACTCCACAACATTAACCTAAATGACAGAGTGAAAAGAAGGAAGCCTTTACAGAATAAAAAATAGTCCAAAACATACATCCTGTTTGCAATTAGGCCCTAAAGTAATACTGCTAAAAATGTGGCAAAGCAATTCACTTTTTGTCCTGAATACAAAGTGTTATGTTTGGGGCAAATTCTATACAACACCTCACTGAGTACCACTCTCCATATTTTCAAGCTTAGTGGAGGCTGCGTCAAGTTATGTGTATTGTCATGACGTGGCCCTCTTTGGGTATAGTGAGCACCATCCCCCTCTCTCTCTCACCACCTCTCTCTTCCCCCTACACCCCGGCTCTGTTATCGCAGGTCGTAAATCCCTGGAGGGATCATGCAGTATAGAGAGAAGGTTTCACAGGAGAATAAAGGAACCTCTTCTCCATCATAGAACTTGAGAACTGTTTTGGAGAACTTGAGAACTGTTTTGGAGAATGTGTACACGGTCGGGGGGAGAATCCAGCTACGACCGGTCCATTTCGTTTAATGTTTGTGAAACTCATGAGAGACAATACAGCCACATTACCAGAGATCTGTATATACAAGAGTCTCAAATCAAATTAAATCAAATGTTATTTTATATAGCCCTTCGTACATCAGCTGATATCTCAATGTGCTGTACAGAAACCCAGCCTAAAACCCCAAACAGCAAGCAATGCAGGTGTAGAAGCCTCAAGTGTGAGGCTTGCATCTAATTGTTGTATAAAATGAATGCGTAAAGATTAAACTATTTGTGAAATTATGTCATGTGACTTTAAACTGTTTAACCTGTTACGGCTGGAGATTCCGCTAGCGGAACGTTTCGACAACATCCAGTGAAATGGCAGAGCGTGAAATTCAAAAAACAATTATATGAAATCATTTACTTTCATACATTCATAAGTGCAATACATCAAATTAAAGCTTAACATCTTGTGAATCTAGCCACCGTGTCAGATTTCAAAAAGGCTTTATGGCGAAAGCAAACCATGCTATTATCTGAGGACAGCACCCCATCAAACAAACACATGACAATCATATTTCAACCCGCCAGGCACAACACAAAACTCAGAAATAACGATATAATTCATGCCTTAACTTTGAAGATCTTTTTCTGTTGGCACTCTAATATGTCCCATAAACATCATAAATGGTCCTTTTGTTTGATAAATTCCGTCATTATATCTCCAAAATGTCCATTTATTTGGCGCGTTTGATTTAAAAAAACAGCGTTTCCAACTCTTGCAACATGACTACAAAATATCAAATAAGTTACCTGTAATCTTGATCCAAACATTTCAAACAACTTTCCTAATACAACTTTAGGTATTTTCTTCTGTAAATAATCGATACAATTTAAGACAGGATAAACTGCGTTCAATACAGGACGAAAACAAAGTGGAGCGAGCTTTCAGGTCATGCGCCCCAACCACAACAGTACACTAGACTCCACCCTCGTTCTGAACAGCCCTACTTCTTGACATCCAATGGAAGCGATAGAAACTGCAAGCAAGTGCCTTAGAAATCTAGATCCACATAGAAAACTTATTGAAAACAATGTCACCTAAAAAAAAAAAACATCCTGGATGGTTTGTCCTCTGGGTTTCACCTGCCAAATACGTTCTGTTATACTCACAGATATAATTTTAACAGTTTTAGAAACGTGTTTTCTATCCAAATCTACCAATTATATGCATATTATATGCAATTATATGCATATTATATGCATATCCTATCCACACACTTTTCATCCGGACGTGAAAATACCGCCCCCTAGCCTTAACAAGTTTTAATGAAGGAAACTCCAATTCCCTTTGGAGTTTAACTAAGTCATAAGCCATGAGCACAGACAATGATCTGGCCCTTTCCTACTGTTCAGTATATAACGATCACAGAGGGAGTTAAGGTTTGTGTAGAGACCAGGCATACCTCTACCATCGAGGGAGCTAAGGTTGTAATGGTTGCTGAATCTTTTAACCATACCACGTGGTTAAACACTGAGACTATCAATCCGACAGAATAAGAGCTACTCTTCGATGCTAATTACTAGTCTGCAGCTAGAATCGATGTACCCGTGAATGCGAGACCCGACAACCGCCGAATCATCTCTTCTATGAGAACATTTCTGAATGGGACTCTGAAGTATCCATTCTAACCACGGAAGAGAGCGAGAGGGTGGACGAACATTCTAACAGAAAGACGGGCGATTCCAACAGAGATCACGACGACACACTGAGCGTAAATTTATATATTGATTCCCGAATGAGTGAGCGTTCATCTACAAAGGAATAGCATTTCATTGAATATAATTATCAAGTGTGTAGTGACTCATTTGCGTAATTCCCTGCTTTCTCAGTCGACCCCCACTTCCCTTTTGTCCACCAAGCCGCGATACCGGTTTCCCCCACTAGGGAACATCCCCTACCATTTCCTTGTAACCATATCTACTTTGTTGTTTGTTGATGTATTTCTGTGATTATTTAGTTAGTTAATAAATAAATAATTGAGTCAATTGATGTATGGATGATTCATAGTGAAGTCTGGGTTCGTGCAGATAACCAACCATTTAGACATTTGGAGTGAGACTAACGTGAGGTAAAGAATAATTCATTAATTAGAAGACAAATTGATCAGATATTAAAATATCTGAAAGTTATATTAGGAAAAATATAACTTTGTAATCTGAATATTTTCCTTGGTGCCCTGACCTTCTAGTTAATTACATTTACATGATTAGTCTAATCATAATAATAATTACAGAGAATTGATTTGATAAAATAACAGTCTTCATTTTAATGATGCCAAAGACACGACAGTATGCTTGTAATCATTAAGGACTGGGGAGTTTTTCAGGATAAAAAAATAAACAGAATGGAGCTAAGTAATGAGAAAATCCTAGAGGAAAACCTGGGAGATGAATTCGCCTATCGGCAGGACAATAACCTAAAACACAAGGCCAAATCTACACTGGAGTTGTTTACCAATAAGACAGTGAATGTTACAGATGAGTTACAGTTTTGACTTAAATCTTCTTGAAAATCTATGGCAAGACTTCAAAATAGCTGTTTGGCAAAGATCAACAACTAACTTGACTCCACAGAGCTTGGAAAATAATAATGTGCAAATATTGTATAATCCAGGTGTGTAAAGCTCTTAGAGACTCACCCAGAAGGACTCACAGCTCTTAGAGACTCACCCAGAAGGACTCACAGCTCTTAGAGACTCACCCAGAAGGACTCACAGCTCTTAGACTCACCCAGAAGGACTCACAGCTCTTAGAGACTCACCCAGAAGGACTCACAGCTCTTAGAGACTCACCCAGAAGGACTCACAGCTCTTAGAGACTCACCCAGAAGGACACACAGCTCTTAGAGACTCACCCAGAAGGACTCACAGCTCTTAGAGACTCACCCAGAAGGACTCACAGCTCTTAGAGACTCACCCAGAAGGACTCACAGCTCTTAGAGACTCACCCAGAAAGACTCACAGCTCTTAGAGACTCACCCATAAGGACTCACAGCTCTTAGAGACTCACCCAGAAGGACTCACAGCTCTTAGAGACTCACCCAGAAGGACTCACAGCTCTTAGAGACTCACCCAGAAGGACTCACAGCTCTTAGAGACTCACCCAGAAGGACTCACAGCTCTTAGAGACTCACCCAGAAGGACTCACAGCTCTTAGAGACTCACCCAGAAGGACTCACCCAGAAAGACTCACAGCTCTTAGAAACTAACCCAGAAGGACTCACAGCTCTTAGAGACTCACCCAGAAGGACTCGCAGCTCTTAGAGACTCACCCAGAAGGACTCACAGCTCTTAGAGACTCACCCAGAAGGACTCCCAGCTCTTAGAGACTCACCCAGAAGGACTCACAGCTCTTAGAGACTCACCCAGAAGGACTCCCAGCTCTTAGAGACTCACCCAGAAGGACTCACAGCTCTTAGAGTCTAACCCAGAAGCACTCACAGCTCTTAGAGACTCACCCAGAAGGACTCACAGCTCTAAGAGACTCACCCAGAAGGACTCACAGCTCTTAGAGACTCACCCAGAAGGACTCACAGCTCTTAGAGACTCACCCAGAAGGACTCACAGCTCTTAGAGACTCACCCAGAAGGACTCACAGCTCTTAGAGACTCACCCAGAAGGACTCGCAGCTCTTAGAGACTAACCCAGAAGCACTCACAGCTCTTAGAGACTCACCCAGAAGGACTCACAGCTCTTAGAAACTAACCCAGAAGGACTCACAGCTCTTAGAGACTAACCCAGAAGGACTCACAGCTCTTAGAGACTCACCCAGAAGGACTCACAGCTCTTAGAGACTCACCCAGAAGGACTCACAGCTCTTAGAGACTCACCCAGAAGGACTCACAGCTCTTAGAGACTCACCCAGAAGGACTCACAGCTCTTAGACTCACCCAGAAGGACTCACAGCTCTTAGAGACTCACCCAGAAGGACTCACAGCTCTTAGAGACTCACCCAGAAGGACTCACAGCTCTTAGAGACTCACCCAGAAGGACACACAGCTCTTAGAGACTCACCCAGAAGGACTCACAGCTCTTAGAGACTCACCCAGAAGGACTCACAGCTCTTAGAGACTCACCCAGAAGGACTCACAGCTCTTAGAGACTCACCCAGAAAGACTCACAGCTCTTAGAGACTCACCCATAAGGACTCACAGCTCTTAGAGACTCACCCAGAAGGACTCACAGCTCTTAGAGACTCACCCAGAAGGACTCACAGCTCTTAGAGACTCACCCAGAAGGACTCACAGCTCTTAGAGACTCACCCAGAAGGACTCACAGCTCTTAGAGACTCACCCAGAAGGACTCACAGCTCTTAGAGACTCACCCAGAAGGACTCACCCAGAAAGACTCACAGCTCTTAGAAACTAACCCAGAAGGACTCACAGCTCTTAGAGACTCACCCAGAAGGACTCGCAGCTCTTAGAGACTCACCCAGAAGGACTCACAGCTCTTAGAGACTCACCCAGAAGGACTCCCAGCTCTTAGAGACTCACCCAGAAGGACTCACAGCTCTTAGAGACTCACCCAGAAGGACTCCCAGCTCTTAGAGACTCACCCAGAAGGACTCACAGCTCTTAGAGTCTAACCCAGAAGCACTCACAGCTCTTAGAGACTCACCCAGAAGGACTCACAGCTCTAAGAGACTCACCCAGAAGGACTCACAGCTCTTAGAGACTCACCCAGAAGGACTCCCAGCTCTTAGAGACTCACCCAGAAGGACTCACAGCTCTTAGAGACTCACCCTGAAGGACTCCCAGCTCTTAGAGACTCACCCAGAAGGACTCACAGCTCTTAGAGTCTAACCCAGAAGCACTCACAGCTCTTAGAGACTCACCCAGAAGGACTCACAGCTCTAAGAGACTCACCCAGAAGGACTCACAGCTCTTAGAGACTCACCCAGAAGGACTCACAGCTCTTAGAGACTCACCCAGAAGGACTCACAGCTCTTAGAGACTCACCCAGAAGGACTCACAGCTCTTAGAGACTCACCCAGAAGGACTCGCAGCTCTTAGAGACTAACCCAGAAGCACTCACAGCTCTTAGAGACTCACCCAGAAGGACTCACAGCTCTTAGAAACTAACCCAGAAGGACTCACAGCTCTTAGAGACTAACCCAGAAGGACTCACAGCTCTTAGAGACTCACCCAGAAGGACTCACAGCTCTTAGAGACTAACCCAGAAGGACTCACAGCTCTTAGAGACTAACCCAGAAGGACTCACAGCTCTTAGAGCCTCACCCAGAAGGACTCACAGCTCTTAGAGACTAACCCAGAAGCACTCACAGCTCTTAGAGACTCACCCAGAAAGACTCACAGCTCTTAGAGACTCACCCAGAAGGACTCACAGCTCTTAGAGACTAACCCAGAAGCACTCACAGCTCTTAGAGACTCACCCAGAAGGACTCACAGCTCTTAGAGACTAACCCAGAAGCACTCACAGCTCTTAGAGACTCACCCAGAAAGACTCACAGCTCTTAGAGACTCACCCAGAAGGACTCACAGCTCTTAGACTCACCCAGAAGGACTCACAGCTCTTAGAGACTAACCCAGAAGGACTCACAGCTCTTAGAGACTCACCCAGAAGGACTCACAGCTCTTAGAGACTCACCCAGAAAGACTCACAGCTCTTAGAGACTCACCCAGAAGGACTCACAGCTCTTAGAGACTAACCCAGAAGCACTCACAGCTCTTAGAGACTCACCCAGAAGGACTCACAGCTCTTAGAGACTCACCCAGAAGGACTCACAGCTCTTAGAGACTCACCCAGAAGGACTCGCAGCTCTTAGAGACTAACCCAGAAGCACTCACAGCTCTTAGAGACTCACCCAGAAGGACTCACAGCTCTTAGAAACTAACCCAGAAGGACTCACAGCTCTTAGAGACTAACCCAGAAGGACTCACAGCTCTTAGAGACTCACCCAGAAGGACTCACAGCTCTTAGAGACTAACCCAGAAGGACTCACAGCTCTTAGAGACTAACCCAGAAGGACTCACAGCTCTTAGAGCCTCACCCAGAAGGACTCACAGCTCTTAGAGACTAACCCAGAAGCACTCACAGCTCTTAGAGACTCACCCAGAAAGACTCACAGCTCTTAGAGACTCACCCAGAAGGACTCACAGCTCTTAGAGACTAACCCAGAAGCACTCACAGCTCTTAGAGACTCACCCAGAAGGACTCACAGCTCTTAGAGACTAACCCAGAAGCACTCACAGCTCTTAGAGACTCACCCAGAAAGACTCACAGCTCTTAGAGACTCACCCAGAAGGACTCACAGCTCTTAGACTCACCCAGAAGGACTCACAGCTCTTAGAGACTAACCCAGAAGGACTCACAGCTCTTAGAGACTCACCCAGAAGGACTCACAGCTCTTAGAGACTCACCCAGAAGCACTCACAGCTCTTAGAGACTAACCCAGAAGGACTCACAGCTCTTAGAGACTAACCCAGAAGGACTCACAGCTGTAATCACTGCCAAAGGTGAGTCTAACATCTATTGACTCAGAGTTGTGAATGCACATATATATATTTCTGTATTTAATTTTCAACACATTTGCTAAAATATTTTTTTTAAACAACAACACTTTGTCATTATAGGGTATTGTGTTGATGAGTGAATTGAGGCTCTAACACAACAAAGTGTGGAATAAATCAATGGGTATTCTACAGGGACGGTATTTCTCATATCTTTCCATCCCCAGGATAAACGTAAAGTGGCCCTCAAAGCCCTACATAAAGTAAGTAGTCTATTTGCATCCCAAAAAGCACACTATTCCCTGTACAGGATTTGGGATAAGGCCCTGTGATAGTCTAGTGTCCTGTTCAGGGAATAAGGCCCTGTGATAGTCTAGTGTCCTGTTCAGGGGATAAGGCCCTGTGATAGTCTAGTGTCCTGTCCAGGGGATAAGGCCCTGTGATAGTCTAGTGTCCTGTTCAGAGGATAAGGCCCTGTGATAGTCTAGTGTCCTGTTCAGGGGATAAGGCCCTGTGATAGTCTAGTGTCCTGTCCAGGGGATAAGGCCCTGTGATAGTCTAGTGTCCTGTTCAGGGGATAAGGCCCTGTGATAGTCTAGTGTCCTGTTCAGGGGATAAGGCCCTGTGATAAGGCCATGTGATAGTCTAGTGTCCTGTTCAGGGGATAAGGTGCTGTGGTAATCTAGTGTCCTGTCCAGGGGATAAGGCCCTGTGATAGTCTAGTGTCCTGTTCAGGGGATAAGGCCCTGTGGTAATCTAGTGTCCTGTCCAGGGGATAAGGCCCTGTGATAGTCTAGTGTCCTGTCCAGGAGATAAGGCCCTGTGATAGTATACTGTCCTGTCCAGGGGATAAGGCCCTGTGATAGTCTAGTGTCCTGTCCAGGGAATAAGGCCCTGTGGTAGTCTAGCGTCCTGTTCAGGGGATAAGGCCCTGTGATAGTCTAGTGTCCTGTCCAGGGGATAAGGCCCTGTGATAGTCTAGTGTCCTGTTCAGGAGATAAGGCCCTGTGATAGTCTAATGTCTTGTTCAGGGGATAAGGCCCTGTGATAGTCTAGTGTCCTGTTCAGGGGATAAGGCCCTGGGGTAGTCTAGCGTCCTATTCAGGGGATAAGGCCCTGTGATAGTCTAGTGTCCTGTCCAGGGGATAAGGCCCTGTGATAGTCTAGTGTCCTGTTCAGGAGATAAGGCCCTGTGATAGTCTAGTGTCCTGTTCAGGGGATAAGGCCCTGTGATAGTCTAGTGTCCTGTCCAGGAGATAAGGCCCTGTGATAGTCTAGTGTCCTGTTCAGAGGATAAGGCCCTGTGATAGTCTAGTGTCCTGTTCAGGGGATAAGGCCCTGTGATAGTCTAGTGTCCTGTCCAGGGGATAAGGCCCTGTGATAGTCTAGTGTCCTGTTCAGGGGATAAGGCCCTGTGATAGTCTAGTGTCCTGTTCAGGGGATAAGGCCCTGTGATAAGGCCATGTGATAGTCTAGTGTCCTGTTCAGGGGATAAGGTGCTGTGGTAATCTAGTGTCCTGTCCAGGGGATAAGGCCCTGTGATAGTCTAGTGTCCTGTTCAGGGGATAAGGCCCTGTGGTAATCTAGTGCCCTGTCCAGGGGATAAGGCCCTGTGATAGTCTAGTGTCCTGTCCAGGAGATATGGCCCTGTGATAGTCTAGTGTCCTGTCCAGGAGATAAGGCCCTGTGATAGTATACTGTCCTGTCCAGGGGATAAGGCCCTGTGATAGTCTAGTGTCCTGTCCAGGGAATAAGGCCCTGTGGTAGTCTAGCGTCCTGTTCAGGGGATAAGGCCCTGTAATAGTCTAGTGTCCTGTCCAGGGGATAAGGCCCTGTGATAGTCTAGTGTCCTGTTCAGGAGATAAGGCCCTGTGATAGTCTAATGTCTTGTTCAGGGGATAAGGCCCTGTGATAGTCTAGTGTCCTGTTCATGGGATATGGCCCTGGGGTAGTCTAGCGTCCTGTCCAGGGGATAAGGCCCTGTGGTAGTCTAGCGTCCTGTCCAGGGGATAAGGCCCTGTGATAGTCTAATGTCTTGTTCAGGGGATAAGGCCCTGTGATAGTCTAATGTCTTGTTCAGGGGATAAGGCCCTGTGATAGTCTAGTGTCCTGTTCAGGGGATAAGGCCCTGTGATAGTCTAGTGTCCTGTTCAGGGGATAAGGCCCTGGGGTAGTCTAGCGTCCTGTCCAGGGGATAAGGCCCTGTGGTAGTCTAGCGTCCTGTCCAGGGGATAAGGCCCTGTGGTAGTCTAGCGTCCTGTCCAGGAAATAAGGCCCTGCGATAGTCTAATGTCTTGTTCAGGGGATAAGGCCCTGCGATAGTCTAGCGTCCTGTTCAGGGGATAAGGCCCTGTGATAGTCTAGTGTCCTGTTCAGGAGATAAGGCCCTGCGATAGTCTAATGTCTTGTTCAGGGGATAAGGCCCTGTGATAGTCTAGTGTCCTGTCCAGGGGATAAGGCCCTGTGGTAGTCTAGCGTCCTGTTCAGGGGATAAGGCCCTGTGGTAGTCTAGTGTCCTGTTCATGGGATAAGGTCCTGCGATAGTCTAATGTCTTGTTCAGGGGATAAGGCCCTGTGATAGTCTAGGGTTAAGGTTAAGAATTAAGGGTTAGAGTTTTGGATTAAGGGTTTGATTAAGGGTTTTGGTTAAGGGGTTGGTGAAGGGTTTTGCTTAAGGTTAGTGTTCAAGTGAGGGTCAGATGTAGGTTTTGGCTAGTTGAGCTATAAATATGGATTGCTGGTGGGAAAAGTCCCCTTCGTCTCTCAATGTGCGTCCTCATAATCTACTTTTGACCAGAGTTAGTCCCTCAGTCCCAACTGCCTCATTGATGAACAACAGACCAGAGTTAGTCCCTCAGTCCCAACTGCCTCATTGATGAACAACAGACCAGAGTTAGTCCCTCAGTCCCAACTGCCTCGTTGATGAACAACAGACCAGAGTTAGTCCCTCAGTCCCAACTGCCTCATTGATGAACAACAGACCAGGAACAGGAACTCCTCTATACTGTTGATCTGATATTCTATAAGAGGAACAACAACTCCTCTATACTGTTGATCTGATATTCTATAAGAGGAACAGCAACTCCTCTATACTGTTGATCTGATATTCTATAAGAGGAACAGCAACTCCTCTATACTGTTGATCTGATATTCTATAAGAGGAACAGCAACACCTCTATACTGTTGATCTGATATTCTATAAGAGGAACAGGAACAACAACTCCTCTATACTGTTGATCTGATATTATATAAGAGGAACAGGAACAGCAACTCCTCTATACTGTTGATCTGATATTCTATAAGAGGAGCAGCAACTCGTCTATACTGTTGATCTGATATTCTATAAGAGGAGCAGCAACTCCTCTATACTGTTGATCTGATATTCTATAAGAGGAACAGCAACACCTCTATACTGTTGATCTGATATTCTATAAGAGGAACAGGAACAGCAACTCCTCTATACTGTTGATTTGATATTCTATAAGAGGAACAGGAACAGCAACTCCTCTATACTGTTGATCTGATATTCCATAAGAGGAACAACAACTCCTCTATACTGTTGATCTGATATTCTATAAGAGGAACAGCAACTCCTCTATACTGTTGATCTGATATTCTATAAGAGGAACAGGAACAGCAACTCCTCTATACTGTTGATCTGATATTCTATAAGAGGAACAGCAACTCTTCTATACTGTTGATCTGATGTTCTATAAGAGGAACAGCAACTCTTCTATACTGTTGATCTGATATTCTATAAGAGGAACAGGAACAACAACATAACTGAGGTGCCGGTACTAAGGTCAAGCACTGATACCGGCACTACCACGCCTGATTTAACGAACCAACCAATCAGCATCAAGACCCTGGTTATTTTATTGAGCCTGTGTTTTATCAGGGAGTCACGCTGAGGGTCTCTTTTACCTCGGTCTCAACCTGAATTACAGACATGACAGAAGTCAGAAAAACAGGCTCATAAAAAATAAAAAACACATTGATCCGTAATAAGGTCCTCTATCAGCTTTCTGATTGGCCGAGGGGCACCTAAACAACATTTAAATTAGCTGTAAAGTGTGTTGATGCTTTGCTGAAACAAAATCCTTCCCTGCACAGACTGTACTAGTATTTCTAGAGGCCTTGTTAGGGAGGATGGAGACATTGAATTGATACAAAAAACAACATATTTATTTACCTTCATAAATGTATACAGAAAAATTTCGTTTTATTTGTAGGTTATTAAATTCCATTATAAGAACACTTAAACATGCTTAGTTCTAGCTCTCTCTCTCGCTGTCTCTCTCTCGCTGTCTCTTACTCGCTGTCTCTCTCTCTCGCTTGTATTTGTAGGTTATTAAATTCAATTCACCATTATAAGACCACTTAAACATGCTTAGTTCTAGCTCTCTCTCTCTCTCTCTCTCTCTCTCGCTGTCTCTCTCTCGCTGTCTCTCTCTCGCTGTCTCTCTCTCTCGCTTGTATTTGTAGGTTATTAAATTAAATTCACCATTATAAGACCACTTAAACATGCTTAGTTCTCTCTCTCTCTCTCTCTCTCTCTCTCGCTCTCGCTCTCGCTCTCTCTCGCTCTCGCTCTCGCTCTCTCTCTCGCTCTCGCTCTCACTCTCTCTCTCTCGCTGTCTCTCTCTCTCTCGCTGTCTCTCTCTCTCTCGCTGTCTCTCTCTCGCTCTCTCGCTCTCTCTCTCTTGCTCTCTCTCTCTCTCGCTGTCTCTCTCTCACTCACTCGATCTCGCTTGCTTTCACTCGCTCACTGCCTTTCCCTGCATTCTGGTGAGTTCAGAATAAAACTTTTTTTTATCTCACTATCACACCAAGTTTTGTCCAATAAGGCCTGAGGAGGTTGATGGTATATGGCCAATATACCACAACCCCTGAGGTGGCTTATTGCTATTACAAACTGGTTACCAATGTAATTAGAGCAGTAAAAATACATGTTTTGTCATACGGTCTGATATACCACGGCTGTCAGCCAATCAGCATTCAGTGCTTGAAACACCCATTCTAGAATCTCGTTTTTAGAATTGAGAATGAAACCCCAGAATGTCAGAGCAGAGGGCTAAGTTACACATAATAAAGGGGTAGAATATGGCTGTAGGAATAGGGTTGGATGTGGTTAGGGTTAGGGTTAGGGGTATGGTTAGGGTTAGGGTTAGGGTTGTGGCTGCAGGAATAGGGTTGGATGTGGTTAGGGTTAGGGTTAGGGGTATGGTTAGGGTTAGGGTTAGGGTTAGGGTTGTGGCTGCAGAAATAGGGTTGGATGTGGTTTGGGTTGAACTGGGTAGTAGACATGAAGCTAAGGTTTAGGGTTAGGGTTAGGGGTATGGTTAGGGGTATGGTTAGGGTTGAGGCTAGGGTTAGGTTTGTGGTTGAGGGTAAGGGTTAGGCTTGAGGCTAGGGTTAGGTTTGTGGTTGAGGGTAAGGGTTAGGCTTGAGGCTAGGGTTAGGGTTGTGGTTGTGGTTCAGGCTAGGGTTAGGGTTGAGGCTAGGGTTAGGGTTGAGGCTAGGGTTAGGGTTGAGGCTAGGGTTCGGCTTGAGGCTAGGGTTAGGGTTGAGGCTAGGGTTAGGGTTGTGGTTGTGGTTCAGGCTAGGGTTGGGGTTGTGGTTCAGGCTAGGGTTGGGGTTGTGGTTCAGGCTAGGGTTGGGGTTATGGTTGAGGGTTAGGGTTAGGGTTGTGGTTCAGGCTAGGGTTAGGGTTATGGTTGAGGGTTAGGGTTAGGGTTGGGGTTATGGTTGTGGTTCAGGCTAGGGTTAGGGTTATGGTTGAGGGTTAGGGTTAGGGTTGTGGTTCAGGCTAGGGTTAGGGTTATGGTTGAGGGTTAGGGTTAGGGTTAGGGTTATGGTTGTGGTTAGGGTTAGGGTTGTGGTTCAGGCTAGGGTTATGGTTGTGGTTCAGGTTAGGGTTAGGGTTGTGGTTGTGGTTCAGGCTAGGGTTAGGGTTGTGGCTGCAGAAATAGGGTTGGATGTGGTTTGGGTTGAACTGGGTAGTAGACATGAAGCTAAGGTTTAGGGTTAGGGTTAGGGGTATGGTTAGGGGTATGGTTAGGGTTGAGGCTAGGGTTAGGTTTGTGGTTGAGGGTAAGGGTTAGGCTTGAGGCTAGGGTTAGGTTTGTGGTTGAGGGTAAGGGTTAGGGTTGAGGCTAGGGTTAGGGTTGTGGTTGTGGTTCAGGCTAGGTTTAGTGATGTGGTGGAGGCTAGGGTTAGGTTTGTGGTTCAGTGTAAGGGTTAGGCTTGAGGCTAGGGTTAGGGTTGTGGTTGTGGTTCAGGCTAGGGTTAGGGTTGAGGCTAGGGTTAGGGTTGAGGCTAGGGTTAGGGTTGAGGCTAGGGTTAGGCTTGAGGCTAGGGTTAGGGTTGAGGCTAGGGTTAGGGTTGTGGTTGTGGTTCAGGCTAGGGTTGGGGTTGTGGTTCAGGCTAGGGTTGGGGTTGTGGTTCAGGCTAGGGTTGGGGTTATAGTTGAGGGTTAGGGTTAGGGTTGTGGTTCAGGCTAGGGTTAGGGTTATGGTTGAGGGTTAGGGTTAGGGTTGGGGTTATGGTTGTGGTTCAGGCTAGGGTTAGGGTTATGGTTGAGGGTTAGGGTTAGGGTTAGGGTTGTGGTTCAGGCTAGGGTTAGGGTTATGGTTGAGGGTTAGGGTTAGGGTTATGGTTGTGGTTCAGGCTAGGGTTAGGGTTGTGGTGGAGGCTAGGGTTAGGGTTGTGGTTCAGGCTAGGGTTAGGGTTGTGGTGGAGGCTAGGGTTAGGGTTATGGTTCAGGCTAGGGTTAGGGTTGTGGTGGAGGCTAGGGTTAGGGTTGTGGTTGTGGTTCAGGTTAGGGTTAGGGTTGTGGTTGAGGTTAGGGTTAGGGTTGTGGTTCAGGCTAGGGTTATGGTTGTGGTTCAGGCTAGGGTTAGGGTTGTGGTTGTGGTTCAGGTTAGGGTTAGGGTTGTGGTTGTGGTTCAGGCTAGGGTTATGGTTGCGGTTCAGGCTAGGTTTAGTGATGTGGTGGAGGCTAGGGTTAGGGTTGTGGTTCAGGCTAGGGTTATGGTTGTGGTTCAGGTTAGGGTTAGGGTTGTGGTTGTGGTTCAGGCTAGGGTTAGGGTTGTGGTTGAGGTTAGGGTTAGGGTTGTGGTTCAGGCTAGGGTTATGGTTGTGGTTCAGGCTAGGGTTAGGTTTGTGGTGGAGGCTAGGGTTAGGGTTATGGTTCAGGCTAGGGTTAGGGTTATGGTTCAGGCTAGGGTTAGGGTTGTGGTGGAGGCTAGGGTTAGGGTTGTGGTTGTGGTTCAGGTTAGGGTTAGGGTTGTGGTTCAGGCTAGGGTTAGGCTTGTGGTTCAGGCTAGGGTTAGGGTTAGGGTTGAGGCTAAGGTTAGGGTTGTGGTTCAGGCTAGGGTTAGGGTTGTAGTTGTGGTTCAGGCTAGGGTTAGGGTTGTGGTTGAGGCTAGGGTTAGGGTTGTGGTGGAGGCTAGGGTTAGGGTTGTGGTTCAGGCTAGGATTATGGTTGTGGTTGTGGTTCAGGCTAGGGTTAGGGTTAGGGTTATGGTTGCGGTTCAGGCTAGGGTTAGGGTTGTGGTTCAGGCTAGGGTTAGGGTTGTGGTTCAGGCTAGGGTTAGGGTTATGGTTGTGGTTCAGGCTAGGGTTATGGTTGTGGTTCAGGCTAGGGTTAGGGTTGTGGTTGTGGTTCAGGCTGGAGTTAGGGTTGTGGTTCAGGCTAGGGTTAGGGTTGTGGTTCAGGCTAGGGTTAGGGTTGTGGTTCAGGCTAGGGTTATGGTTGTGGTTCAGGCTAGGGTTAGGGTTATGGTTGCGGCTAGGGTTAGGGTTGTGGTTCAGGCTAGGGTTAGGGTTGTGGTTGTGGTTCAGGCTAGGGTTAGGGTTGTGGTTCAGGCTAGGGTTAGGGTTGTGGTTGTGGTTCAGGCTAGGGTTAGGGTTGTGGTTGTGGTTCAGGCTAGGGTTAGGGTTAGGGTTGTGGTTCAGGCTAGGGTTGGGGTTGTGGTTCAGGCTAGGGTTAGGGTTATGGTTGTGGTTCAGGCTAGGGTTAGGGTTGTGGTTCAGGCTAGGGTTAGGGTTAGGGTTAGGGTTAGGGTTAGGGTTAGGTTTTTTAAAAATTTATTTCACCTTTATTTAACCAGTTAGGCAAGTTGAGAACAAGTTCTCATTTACAATTGCGACCTGGCCAAGATAAAGCAAAGCAGTTCGACACATACAACGACACAGAGTTACACATGGAGTAAAACAAACATACAGTCAATAATACAGTATAAACAAGTCTATATACGATGTGAGCAAATGAGGTGAGATAAGGGAGGTAAAGGCAAAAAGGGCCTTGGTGGCAAAGTAAATACAATATAGCAAGTAAAACACTGGAATGGGAGATTTGCAATGGGAGAAAGTGCAAAGTAGAAATAAAAATAATGGGGTGCAAAGGAGCAAAATAAATAAATAAATTAAATACAGTAGGGAAAGAGGTAGTTGTTTGGGCTAAATTATAGGTGGGCTATGTACAGGTGCAGTAATCTGTGAGCTGCTCTGACAGTTGGTGCTTAAAGCTAGTGAGGGAGATAAGTGTTTCCAGTTTCAGAGATTTTTGTAGTTCGTTCCAGTCATTGGCAGCAGAGAACTGGAAGGAGAGGCGGCCAAAGAAAGAATTGGTTTTGGGGGTGACTAGAGAGATAATCCTGCTGGAGCGTGTGCTACAGGTGGGAGATGCAATGGTGACCAGCGAGCTGAGATAAGTGGGGACTTTACCTAGCAGGGTCTTGTAGATGACATGGAGCCAGTGGGTTTGGCGACGAGTATGAAGCGAGGGCCAGCCAACGAGAGCGTACAGGTCGCAATGGTGGGTAGTATATGGGGCTTTGGTGACAAAACGGATTGCACTGTGATAGACTGCACCCAATTTGTTGAGTAGGGTATTGGAGGCTATTTTGTAAATTACATCGCCAAAGTCGAGGATTGGTAGGATGGTCAGTTTTACAAGGGTATGTTTGGCAGCATGAGTGAAGGATGCTTTGTTGCGAAATAGGAAGCCAATTCTAGATTTAACTTTGGATTGGAGATGTTTGATATGGGTCTGGAAGGAGAGTTTACAGTCTAACCAGACACCTAAGTATTTGTAGTTGTCCACATATTCTAAGTCAGAGCCGTCCAGAGTAGTAATGTTGGACAGGCGGGTAGGTACAGGTAGCGATCGGTTGAAGAGCATGCATTTAGTTTTACTTGTATTTAAGAGCAATTGGAGGCCACGGAAGGAGAGTTGTATGGCATTGAAGCTTGCCTGGAGGGTTGTTAACACAGTGTCCAAAGAAGGGCCAGAAGTATACAGAATGGTGTCGTCTGCGTAGAGGTGGATCAGAGACTCACCAGCAGCAAGAGTGACCTCATTGATGTATACAGAGAAGAGAGTCGGTCCAAGAATTGAACCCTGTGGCACCCCCATAGAGACTGCCAGAGGTCCGGACAGCAGACCCTCCGATTTGACACACTGAACTCTATCAGAGAAGTAGTTGGTGAACCAGGCGAGGCAATCATTTGAGAAACCAAGGCTGTCTAGTCTGCCGATGAGGATGTGGTGATTGACAGAGTCGAAAGCCTTGGCCAGATCAATGAATACGGCTGCACAGTAATGTTTCTTATCGATGGCGGTTAAGATATCATTTAGGACCTTGAGCGTGGCTGAGGTGCACCCATGACCAGCTCTGAAACCAGATTGCATAGCAGAGAAGGTATGGTGAGATTCGAAATGGTCGGTAATCTGTTTGTTGACTTGGCTTTCGAAGACCTTAGAAAGGCATGGTAGGATAGATATAGGTCTGTAACAGTTTGGGTCAAGAGTGTCACCCACTTTGAAGAGGGGGATGACCGCAGCTGCTTTCCAATCTTTGGGAATCTCAGACGACACGAAAGAGAGGTTGAACAGGCTAGTAATAGGGGTGGCAACAATTTCGGCAGATAATTTTAGAAAGAAAGGGTCCAGATTGTCTAGCACCAGCTGATTTGTAGGGGTCCAGATTTTGCAGCTCATTCAGAACATCAGTTACATTAGAACCTGTAATGGTTAGACTTTTCCATGCAAAAGGGACATCAGTCATTTTCATTTCTTCAATAAAAGTTGTGTATAACAGTTTATAAGGCACATAGTCATAATCATAAGGAAGACTTTTTAAAGTTTAGTAAGAGCATTTCATTTCTTTTGCTTTTCTCCGCAGGGTCTAGAAGAATTTGATCAAGTACTCAGGATATGCCTGGTTGTCATGGAAAATGACAAACATAGATGGTCCTGATGGGTTGTCTGTCACGCTGTTGTAGAGTTCAACAGTCGTGGTGCTTTTAGCTGGAGGAACTGTCATCCCATGTCGTCCTGCTGTGAAATCGCCAGTCAGAACTCGACATAGGTACATATACTTCTGCCCCTGGCGATCCGGTCTTGAGTATGTGCTTCTGGCAGAGTAGCTGGCACCAACAGCAAAGTAGGTGCCGTTTCCAAATGCTGTACCTAGAAAAATTATACATTGCTTAGGTTTTAGACTATTGCAGAGACAGGACTGAGTAAATGAGAAGCACAAGCTAAGTTTTAAATGAAGAGCAATAGAATTGTACATATAACTTTTACCAATAAGCCATAGGAGTTGGCAAGACAGGATGAACAGATCTGGGACCTTGTCCATGGAACATACATATCTGTCTCACCATTTTTCCCAGCAAAGCTCCGATTGAAGCCATGGTTGTTGATGTGATTGATGGTTGTGTGGCATGTTCCATGGAAGAGCCTCTTCTCATTCTTCTGGTGACCGTTCCTGAGCTCCATGTCGTGTTTCTTGATCTGGAGACTCCTCCACAGGGTTGGGTTCTGGATCCTCTCAATCTGAAATAAATTGAGGGAAAATCACTTTATACGAGCCAATAATAGACTCTAAAATGTATCCTGAATACCTTCTATACATCTTAGATTATTATTGTGGGCTGAAAAAGATCCACTCACCCTCACTCCCTCTGCTAGTACACTCACCCTCACCTCACCTAGCTGACCCGTAGATGAGCTGAGGGGCCTCTTCATTACTTCTAAGTGCTTAACTAAATACTAACTGTCACGACTTCCTCCGAAGTTGTCCCCTCTCCTTGTTCGGCGGTCGACGTCGCCGGCTTCCTAGTCACCACCGATCCATGTTTCATTCGTTTTATTTTGTCTGTATTACACACACCTGGTTTTCAATCCCCATATCACGTTCCTTATTTAACCCTCTGGCATACATGTCTGTTCTGTCCGTGATTGTTGGTGACTTTAGTGGTTGTTGTATGTGCTAGTGTGTATGTATGTTCCTAGTTGTAATTTTTGCTTGACTTTTCGAGTAAACTCTGTTGTGTTGATCTAAACCTGTGTCCTGCGCCTGACTCCGCTACATCTCTGCACCTAATCGCTGACACTAACACACAAAGTCTCTAATAAACAAACCATTTAATATGGCTGATCTCAAATTAAATCAAATTCCAATCAAAATATAAAGTCATGTTTTACATCTTCGTACATCAGCTGATATCTCAAAGTGCTGTACAGAAACCCAGCCTAAAATCCCAAACAGCAAGCAATGCAGGTGTAGAAGCACAGTAGCTAGGAAAAACTCCCTAGAAAGGCCAGAACCTAGTCAGGAAGGCTAGAGACCAACAGATGAGTCACCCTGAACAAATCAACCCATTACTCACACAGCAATGCAGATAACATCCACAACATCCGAAGACATAAAAGTAACTACAATGGAAAACAGGTAGCCTACCTGTATAACTTTGTTGTGGCAGGTGTCTCGGAACAGCTTTAAAACTTCATTGTGCTCTGGGCTTCCTGGCTGGATGAGGCAGGACAGGCAGGACGTGTTGGCTGGCATGGCATCCCAATGCCGGGGGAGACTCTCAATAGGTTGAGCTAGAGCAAACACAGTTATTACTAAGTTTGGTGAACAGTTAGCATTTTCCATAAGAAAACCATGTCACACTTAGCCATCATGCTAACACTAACTGGGCTCGCATAGTTGTATACAGGATACGATAGTGCCACGAGAAAGAAGAACAGTCTTAGCCAAACATCTGCCCGTGTCATAGTTGTTTCCACGGCTCTAAAAATGTTACCTTCCTCTCAATAAATGGTATCCATGAACAGAATACAAAGGTTAAGAAAATGCAAATAGACTTCCGGCTAATAGTGTTGAACTTGAACTCAGCTTATCCCCTGTTAACTAAGGTTAAAATAACAAATTAACTCTGTATGGATTAAACCAACCTGTACCTGCTAACTTGTCGATTTGTCTGCTTTTGGGGCTGTTTCCACTTGTGTTGTTAGCAGTCCTGTCAGGCAGGGTGAACGTGTACATTTTCCTCCGGGCAGAGACCTCCACGCGGGGCTGCTTCCTCTCCAGCGCCTGCTGCAGATGGAAGTTATGGATGGGGTGGAATCTCTGGGACTGTCCGCTGCTGCCAATCCACCGTGTTGCTAGGCGCTGTAATGTTCCTGTTGAAGGACTTTTTGTCCCTGGCCTTCATCAGCATCTCCTGGATTCTCATGTCATGGATGCGGTGGCGGTGGGATTCGGACTGGTAGACAGCGTCGTGTGGGATGCTGCTGCTCTCTGGTTCCTTTAGGTTCAGGTCCTTGATCCAACGATCCACTTTGGAAGAAACGTGGAAGACAGCCGGATCCACTTCCAGGCCCTCGATGACAATGTCCTCATTCTTTTGTGGCTTTTTAGCTTTACCCCAGTTGAACAATGCTGTGAGAATAAAAGGGAAAGTGGGGATACCTAGTCAGTTGTACAACTGAATGCCTTCAACTGAAATGTGTCTTTCACATTTAACCCAAACCCTCTGAATCAGAGAGGTGCAGGGAGCTGCCTTACTCAACATCCACATCACCCAGGGAACAGTGGGTTAACTGCCTTGCTCAGAACAACAGATTTTGACCTTGTCAGGTCAGGGATTTGATCCAGCAACCTTTAGGTTACTCGCCCAATACTCTAACCACTAGGCTAACATATGGGTACACAACACACTGTTTTAATGAAGTAACAGGGTATTCTATGGAATGTCATGTAGAACGTCATGTAGAACTTCATGTAGAACGTCATGTGGAACGTCAAGTGGAACGTCAAGTGGAACGTCAAGTGGAACGTCATGTGGAACGTCATGTGGAACGTCAAGTGGAACGTCATGTCAAGTAGAATGTCTTACCGTGAGGTTTTACGTATGTAGGCTTATTGCAGGTGATCAGATATTCAGGTAGAGCCTGGTGACCATTGAAGACGACCCAGGTGTCTCCGCCTCCTTTCACACTGTCATAAAAGGTGAGTGGGTCTCTGGCAAAGGGAGGTGGCACGATGAGACCTGGACAGCCAACAATTGACTTGCCAGTCAGCACCTGTGCCTCAATGAAGTACAGGTACTCCTGGTCAGCTGAGCCCTTCCACAGCCTCTCTGCTCCATGCACACTGCTGCTGAAGTAGATCCCCTCTCCCAGATTTTGCTCTGTGGACGTAAACACATGAATGGTGGACTCCATGGCAACATAAAACCATTTTGTGACGGTTGTTGTGTTATTCTAGCTAGACACCAGGAATAGGTTATGTGCTTCGACTGAGAAAGGACTAGGGAAAGTGGCCGCCCTGCATATTCTGATTGCGGTAGACCCACGGATAGAGTACATGTCGGCTAGTGTAACTATTTATTACACCTCCTGTTAACATTCTGTCATTTAAAAAACATGTTTTCCAATCTCAAGGCGGTAAATAATGATCAAATACTAAAGTGCCTCTAAAGGTAACATGGTGGAGGTTTTCAACTTAAATCAGACGTAAATTGTCCCTTTGTGTCATGTGGAATGGAAGCTTGTTGTGTGCAACAGGGAGGGTCAATTGAGTGTAAGCTTCACAAAAAACAACGCCTAGCCTTATCTATCTATGGGGAAAAGGTGTGATTGTGTTATGCTCGACTTGCACATTTTTCCACCACAAATCACCAAAAGTAATAGAACCAGCTCACCTGCTTTCACACTATGATTGACAGTTTTTTTTAAACCTTTGTTTAACTAGGCATCTTAAGAACAAATTCTTTATACAATGACGGCCTACACCGGCCATACTCAGACGACGCTGGGCCAATTGCGCGCTGCCCTATGGGACTCCCAATCACATCCAGTAATGATACAGCCTGGAATCAAACCATGGTGTCTGTAGTGATATAGCCTCTAGCACTGAGATGCGGTGCTTTAGACCACTGCACCAGTCGAGAACCTGAACCAGGGTCTGTAGTGATATAGCCTCTAGCACTGAGATGAGGTGCTTTAGACCGCTGCACCAGTCGAGAACCTGAACCAGGGTCTGTAGTGATATAGCCTCTAGCACTGAGATGAGGTGCTTTAGACCACTGCACCACTCGAGAGCCTGAACCAAGGTCTGTAGTGATATAGCCTCTAGCACTGAGATGAGGTGCTTTAGACCACTGCACCACTCGAGAGTCTGCACCAGGGTCTGTAGTGATATCGCCTCTAGCACTGAGATGCGGTGCTTTAGACCACTGCACCACTCGAGAGCCTGAACCAGGGTCTGTAGTGATATCGCCTCTAGCACTGAGATGCGGTGCTTTAGACAGCTGAACCAGGGTCTGTAGTGATATCGCCTCTAGCACTGAGATGAGGTGCCTTAGACCGCTGAACCAGGGTCTGTAGTGATATAGCCTCTAGCACTGAGATGAGGTGCCTTAGACCGCTGAACCAGGGTCTGTAGTGATATCGCCTCTAGCACTGAGATGAGGTGCCTTAGACCGCTGAACCAGGGTCTGTAGTGATATAGCCTCTAGCACTGAGATGCGGTGCTTTAGACAGCTGCACCACTCGGGAGCCTGATGTTCAATGTTTATTTTGAAAAAAAGGAAGGAATAGGAATAGTTTCACCATATTAAAACGAGAGTTCTGTTCACGTAACAGGGGTTGACCTTAAGATGAGGGACACTTGTAAATGAATCACTAATCACGTTAAATTAAATTAAAATCTTCAGAAAATGACTGTCAAAGCAAGAACATACAGTAACTAGGCTTTTACAAAGAGGGTGGAACCATGAACAAATGTTGGGGTTAAAATGTGTTAAAATCTTCCTAAACGTGGTGTAAACTCCATCTGAATCTCTCTAACCGTCTGGTGGTGTAAACTCCATCTGAATCTCTCTAACCGTCTGGTGGTGTAAACTCTGAATCTCTCTAACCGTCAGGTGGTATAAACTCCATCTGAATCTCTCTAACCGTCTGGTGGTGTAAACTCTGAATCTCTCTAACCGTCAGGTGGTGTAAACTCGGAATCTCTCTAACCGTCAGGTGGTGTAAACTCCATCTGAATATCTCTTACCGTCAGGTGGTGTAAACTCCATCTGAATCTCTCTTACCGTCAGGTGGTGTAAACTCCATCTGAATCTCTCTTACCGTCAGGTGGTGTAAACTCCATCTGAAAGCCCACTCTGCTGAGCAGGTCACAGAATTGCACAGGCAAGCGCTGGTACATTCGCTGAGAAGGGGTAGACACCTGCAACTGCCTCTTCCTAAGGTCAAAGACCTGCTTCAGAGCTTTGTTCTCCACCTTCTCAACCTGTAACGCATCAGCCATGGACATATTTGATGAATTATCAGGCAGAGAATACCACAGATTGCAACTTCAATGTTATCCATCGTTTCCTGTGACACTCACCCTGACAATTTGAAGTCCGGCAAAATGTTGCTGTCTCTCTTTATAGTCAGAACTGTTGTCATCTACTGGCTTCCTTGGGGAACTGATGGGAGATTTCAGGCCCATTAAACTCAACTCTTCCTTTGCAAAATCCTCTTGGACTTTGCAGCACAGGGCTTCCACCTCTAACACAGCAGCTTTGAACCCTCTAGAAGCCCCCTGGATGGTCAATCCAAAGCGGCCATCTTTAAAGTTCTCCTCGATGGAAACTTCCCTCTTGGTCTGAAGGGAAAGAAGCTCTTCAAACTCCCGCTGGCCAAAGTGCTGGATGAAATTGTTGTGAATGGTGATTACATTCTTCGAGGCAGGGTACAAAGCATCCAAATACCAGCGTCTGGCCTCCCTCAATGTCTCATGATAGGCCCCACAGAGCTCAATAAACGGTGGAACACTTTTCCTTGCATCTCTGGAGTCGGAATGGACAGTTTCGTGCTTAAATACTTAAAGATGAGACAAAGAAGAAGAATACTGTGAGACATACTGTAGGAAATACTGTAGGAAATACTGTGGAAAATACTGTAAGAAAGACTGAGATATAATGTAGGAAATACTGTAGGAAAGACTGAGATATAATGTAGGAAATACTGTAGGAAAGACTGAGATATAATGTAGGAAATACTGTAGGAAATACTGTAGGAAATACTGTAGGAAATACTGTAGGAAATACTGTAGGAAATACTGTGAGATATACTGTAGGAAATACTGTGAGATATACTGTAGGAAATACTGTAAGAAATACTGTGAGATATACTGATGGAAATACCATAAGAAAGACTGTGAGATATCATGTAGGAAATACTGTGAGATATACTGTAAGAAATACTGTGAGATATACTGTAAGAAATACTGTGAGATATACTGTAGGAAATACTGTAAGAAATACTGTAAGAAATACTGTGAGATAAACTGATGGAAATACTGTAAGAAATACTGAGATATACCATAGGAAATACTGTAGGAAATACTGTGAGATATACTGATGGAAATACTGTAAGAAATACTGAGATATACCATAGGAAATACTGTAGGAAATACTGTGAGATATACTGTAGGAAATACTGTGAGATACACTGTAGGAAATACTGTGAGATATACTGTAGGAAATACTGTGAGATACACTGTAGGAAATACTGTGAGATATACTGTAGGAAATACTGTGAGATATGCTGTAGGAAATACTGTGAGATATACTGTAGGAAATACTGTGAGATATATGGCAAGTGTTCTGATAAAACACCAACGATAATAAGAGTTCCTCTTCATCTACTTCTTTTGACCAGGATCTCACCTTGAGAGGAGGCAGAACTACACACTGTTGGAAGAACTAAGAACTAGATCCAAAATGGCCCCCGGAAGAAATGGCAGCAGTTTTACGGGCGCCCAACCAATTGTGCTATTACATGTTTTTTTTCGCGTTGTTTGTAACTTATTTCGTACATAATGTTTCTGCAACCGTATCTTACGGCAAAAAAATAGCTTCTGGATATCAGGACAGCGATCACTCACCTCTGATTAGACAAAGAGCTTCTGGATATCAGGACAGAGATCACTCACCTCGGATTAGACAAAGAGCTTCTAGATATCAGGACAGCGATCACTCACCTCGGATTAGACAAAGAGCTTCTGGATATCAGGACAGCGATCACTCACCTCGGATTAGACAAAGAGCTTCTAGATATCAGGACAGCGATCACTCACCTCGGATTAGACAAAGAGCTTCTGGATATCAGGACAGCGATCACTCACCTCGGATTAGACAAAGAGTTTCTGGATATCAGGACAGAGATCGCTCACCTCGGATTAGACAAAGAGCTTCTGGATATCAGGACAGCGATCACTACCTCGGATTAGACAAAGAGCTTCTGGATATCAGGACAGCGATCCCTCACCTCGGATTAGACAAAGAGCTTCTGGATATCAGGACAGCGATCACTCACCTCGGATTAGACTAAGAGTTTCTGGATATCAGGACAGCGATCACTCACCTCGGATTAGACTAAGAGCTTCTGGATATCAGATCACTCAGCTCGGATTAGACTAAGAGCTTCTGGATATCAGGACAGCGATCACTCACCTCGGATTAGACTAAGAGCTTCTGGATATCAGATCACTCACCTCGGATTAGACTAAGAGCTTCTGGATATCAGGACAGCGATCACTCACCTCGGATTAGACTAAGAGCTTCTGGATATCAGATCAATCACCTCGGATTAGACTAAGAGCTTCTGGATATCAGGACAGCGATCACTCACCTCGGATTAGACTAAGAGCTTCTGGATATCAGGACAGCGATCACTCACCTCGGATTAGACAAAGAGCTTCTGGATATCAGGACAGAGATCACTCACCTCGGATTAGACTAAGAGCTTCTGGATATCAGGACAGCGATCCCTCACCTCGGATTAGACTAAGAGCTTCTGGATATCAGGACAGAGATCACTCACCTCGGATTAGACAAAGAGCTTCTGGATATCAGGACAGCGATCATTCACCTCGGATTAGACTAAGAGCTTCTGGATATCAGATCACTCACCTCGGATTAGACTAAGAGCTTCTGGATATCAGGACAGCGATCACTCACCTCGGATTAGACAAAGAGCTTCTAGATATCAGGACAGCAATCACTCACCTCGGACTAGACTAAGAGCTTCTGGATATCAGGACAGCGATCACTCACCTCAGATTAGACTAAGAGCTTCTGGATATCAGATCACTCACCTCGGATTACACTAAGAGCTTCTGGATATCAGGACAGCGATCACTCACCTTGGATTAGACTAAGAGCTTCTGGATATCAGGACAGCGATCACTCACCTCGGATTAGACAAAGAGCTTCTGGATATCAGGACAGAGATCACTCACCTCGGATTAGACAAAGAGCTTCTGGATATCAGGACAGCGATCACTACCTCGGATTAGACAAAGAGCTTTTGGATATCAGGACAGCGATCACTCACCTCGGATTAGACAAAGAGCTTCTGGATATCAGGACAGAGATCACTCACCTCGGATTAGACAAAGAGCTTCTGGATATCAGGACAGCGATCACTACCTCGGATTAGACAAAGAGCTTCTGGATATCAGATCACTCACCTCGGATTAGACTAAGAGCTTCTGGATATCAGGACAGCGATCACTCACCTCGGATTAGACTAAGAGCTTCTGGATATCAGGACAGCGATCACTCACCTCGGATTAGACAAAGAGCTTCTGGATATCAGGACAGAGATCACTCACCTCGGATTAGACAAAGAGCTTCTGGATATCAGGACAGCGATCCCTCACCTCGGATTAGACTAAGAGCTTCTGGATATCAGGACAGAGATCACTCACCTCGGATTAGACAAAGAGCTTCTGGATATCAGGACAGCGATCATTCACCTCGGATTAGACTAAGAGCTTCTGGATATCAGATCACTCACCTCGGATTAGACTAAGAGCTTCTGGATATCAGGACAGCGATCACTCACCTCGGATTAGACAAAGAGCTTCTAGATATCAGGACAGCAATCACTCACCTCGGACTAGACTAAGAGCTTCTGGATATCAGGACAGCGATCACTCACCTCGGATTAGACTAAGAGCTTCTGGATATCAGATCACTCACCTCGGATTACACTAAGAGCTTCTGGATATCAGGACAGCGATCACTCACCTCGGATTAGACTAAGAGCTTCTGGATATCAGGACAGCGATCACTCACCTCGGATTAGACAAAGATCTTCTGGATATCAGGACAGCGATCACTCACCTCGGATTAGACAAAGAGCTTCTGAATATCAGGACAGCGATCACTCACCTCGGAATAGACAAAGAGCTTCTGGATATCAGGACAGCGATCACTCACCTCGGATTAGACAAAGAGCTTCTGGATATCAGGACAGCGATCACTCACCTCGGATTAGACAAAGAGCTTCTGGATATCAGGACAGCGATCCCTCACCTCGGATTAGACTAAGAGCTTCTGGATATCAGGACAGCGATCACTCACCTCGGATTAGACAAAGAGCTTCTGGATATCAGGACAGCGATCACTCACCTCGGATTAGACAAAGAGCTTCTGGATATCAGGACAGAGATCACTCACCTTGGATTAGACTAAGAGCTTCTGGATATCAGGACAGCGATCACTCACCTCGGATTAGACAAAGAGCTTCTGGATATCAGGACAGCGATCACTCACCTCGGATTAGACAAAGAGCTTCTGGATATCAGGACAGAGATCACTCACCTCGGATTAGACAAAGAGCTTCTGGATATCAGGACAGCGATCCCTCACCTCGGATTAGACTAAGAGCTTCTGGATATCAGGACAGAGATCACTCACCTCGGATTAGACAAAGAGCTTCTGGATATCAGGACAGCGATCATTCACCTCGGATTAGACTAAGAGCTTCTGGATATCAGATCACTCACCTCGGATTAGACTAAGAGCTTCTGGATATCAGGACAGCGATCACTCACCTCGGATTAGACAAAGAGCTTCTAGATATCAGGACAGCAATCACTCACCTCGGACTAGACTAAGAGCTTCTGGATATCAGGACAGCGATCACTCACCTCGGATTAGACTAAGAGCTTCTGGATATCAGATCACTCACCTCGGATTACACTAAGAGCTTCTGGATATCAGGACAGCGATCACTCACCTCGGATTAGACTAAGAGCTTCTGGATATCAGGACAGCGATCACTCACCTCGGATTAGACAAAGATCTTCTGGATATCAGGACAGCGATCACTCACCTCGGATTAGACAAAGAGCTTCTGAATATCAGGACAGCGATCACTCACCTCGGAATAGACAAAGAGCTTCTGGATATCAGGACAGCGATCACTCACCTCGGATTAGACAAAGAGCTTCTGGATATCAGGACAGCGATCACTCACCTCGGATTAGACAAAGAGCTTCTGGATATCAGGACAGCGATCCCTCACCTCGGATTAGACTAAGAGCTTCTGGATATCAGGACAGCGATCACTCACCTCGGATTAGACAAAGAGCTTCTGGATATCAGGACAGCGATCACTCACCTCGGATTAGACAAAGAGCTTCTGGATATCAGGACAGAGATCACTCACCTTGGATTAGACTAAGAGCTTCTGGATATCAGGACAGCGATCACTCACCTCGGATTAGACAAAGAGCTTCTGGATATCAGGACAGCGATCACTCACCTCGGATTAGACAAAGAGCTTCTGGATATCAGGACAGTGATCCCTCACCTCGGAATAGACAAAGATTTTCTCAACAAGCAGGACGTTCTCCGAACACTCTACAAGGCCAACATCCCAGTTATTTGCAAGAAGAAGAGACGCAGGTACAGAGGACACAGGGCGGGATGCCTCGTACGGACCCGCAGAAGGCGAGTGGGAAAGCTGCCGTTACCGTCAATATTACTTGCCAACGTGCAATCATTGGACAATAAATTAGACGGGGTACAATCACGAATATCCTACCAACGGGACATCAAAAACTGTAATATCATATGTTTCACGGAATCGTGGCTGAATGATGACATGGATATTCAGCTAGCGGGATATACACTGCAGCGGCAAGATAGAACAGCACACTGAGGACGAGGGGGGCGGTCTGTGAATATTTGTAAACAACAGCTGGTGCACGAAATCTAAGGAAGTCCCTAGATTTTGCTATATAAGGAAATAAGCAAGCAGGAAACCCAGAGGCAGCGCTCCTAGTGGCCGGAGACTTTAATGCCGGGAAACTTAAATCAGTTTTACCTCATTTATATCAACATGTTAAATGTGCAACCAGAGAAAATAAAATCTAGATCACCTTTACTCCACACACAGAGATGCGTACAAAGCTCTCCCTCGCCCTCCATTTGGTAAATCCGACCACAACTCTATCCTGATTCCTGCTCACAAGCAAAAATTAAAGCAGGAAGCACCAATGACTCTGTCTATAAAACGTGGTCAGATGAAGCAGATGCTAAACTACAGGTCTGTTTTGCTATCACAGACTGGGACATGTTTCGGGATTCTTCCGATGACATTGAGGAATACACCACATCAGTTGCTGGCTTTATCAATAAGTGCATCGAGGACGTCGTCCCCACAGTGACTGTACGTACATACCCCAACCAGAAGCCATGATTTACAGGCAACATTCGCACTGAGCTAAAGGGTAGAGCTATCGCTTTCAAGGTGCGGGACTCTAAGCCCGAAGCTTATACGAAATCCTGCTATGTCCTGCGACGAATCATCAAACAGGAAAAGCGTCAATACAGGGCTAAGATTGAACCATACTACACCGGCTCCGAAGCTTGTCTTATGTGGCAGGGCCTGCAAACTATTACAGGCTACAAAGGGAAGCACAGCCGCAAGCTGCCCAGTGATACGAGCCTACCAGACGAGCTAAATCACTTCTATGCTCACTTCGATGCAAGCAACACTGAGGCATGCATGAGAGCATCAGCTGTTCAGGACAACTGTGTGATCACGCTCTTTGTAGCTGACGTGAGTAAGACCTTTAAACAGATCAACATTCACAAGGCTGCGGGGCCAGACGGATTACCAGGACGTGCTGACTAACTGGCAGGTTTCTTCACTGACATTTTCAACATGTCCCTGACTGAGTCTGTAATACCAACATATTTCAAGCAGACCACCATTGTCCCTGTGCCCAAGAACACAAAGGCAACCTGCCTAAATGACTACATACCCGTAGCACTCACGTGCTACGGCTCACATCAACACCATTATCCCAGAAACCCTAGACCCACTCCAATTTGCATACCGCCCAAACAGATCCACAGATGATGCAATCTCTATTGCACTCCACACTATCCTTTCCCACCTGGACAAAAGGAACACCTATTTGAGAATGCTATTCATTGACTACAGTTCAGCGTTCAACACCCTAGTGCCCACAAAGCTCATCACTCAGCTAAGGATCCTGGGACTAAACACCTCCCTCTGCAACTGAATCCTGGACTTCCTGATGAGCCGCCCCCAGGTGGTACGGGTAGGTAGCAACACATCTGCCACACTGATCCTCAACACTGGAGCTCCCCAGGGGTGCGTGCTCAGTCCCCTCCTATACTCCCTGTTCACCCATGGCCAGGCACAACTCCAACACCATCATGAAGTTTGCAGACGACACAACAGCGGTAGGCCTGGTCACGACAACAACGAGACAGCCAATAGGGAGGAGGTCAGAGACCTGGCCGGGTGGTGCCAGAATAACAACCTATCCCTCATCAGGAAACTAAAAAGATTTGGCTTGAGTCCTCAGATCCTCAAAAGGATCTACAGCTGCAACATCGAGAGCATCCTAATTGGTTGTATGATACGGCAATTGCTCGGCCTCCGACCGCAAGGCACTACAGAGGGTAGTGCGTATGGCCCAGTACATCACTGGGGCCAAGCTGCCTGCCATCCAGGACCTCTACACCAGGCGGTCCAAAAGATTGTATAAGACCCCAGCTACCTCAGTCATAGACTGTTCTCTCTACTACCGCATGGCAAGCGGTACCGGAGTGCCAAGTCTAGGACAAAAAGGCTTCTCGACAGTTTTTAACCCCAAGCCATAAGACTCCTGAACAGGTAACCAAATGGTTACCCGGACTATTTGCATTGTGTGCCCCCCCCAACCCCTCTTTTACACTGCTGCTACTCTCTGTTTATCATATATGCATAGTCACTTTAACTATACATTCATGTACATACTACCTCAATTGGCCCGACCAACCAGTGCTCCCGCACATTGACTAACCAGGCTATCTGCGTTGTGTCCCAGCCACCACCTGCCAACCCCTCTTTTGCGCTACTGCTACTCTCTGTTCATCATATATGCATAGTCACTTTAACCATATCTACATGTACATACTACCTCAATCAGCCTGATTAGCCAGTGCCTGTATGTAGCAACGCTACTGTTATTTTTCACTGTCTTTTTACTGTTGAGGTCCTTTGACAGCTGGGTAGAAAACCTTTCCTCACCTGGCTTCTTGAACTTCATTGCACCGGCATCAACACCATGGAGCACAGCAGTACATCCAAACTTGCTATGTAGGACATATGTCAGAGCTGGTCCGCATCGATCCAGGATGCTCAACATCTCCTCCTCCAGAGGGATACTCTCTGACCTGGCCATTGCTCTCACAGAACAGGGAATATTGATCTGAGGAATGAGGAGAACAATTAAGATCAATAAAAGATGGAAGCCGCGCCACTGTCCGCCCCCACCTACGTTGTTATTGTTTTTGATTTTGTTGATCAAGTGGAGGTGAGGAGCGTCATGGTAACGTGGTGAAACAAAAACACTACACACTCTGCTGTTCTATAATGTCCCGTGATGCAATGACGTCTGAGGGAAAAATCAGTGTTGGTTGTTTGAAGTAAGTTCGGTAGTGTATGTTGTAATACCACAAATGAACATGGCAGTTTCACCATTAAGTTTTCCACCTTTAAGGCATACATTATACAAATCAAATTTTATCAACATAATATAGCCTTTCATGTAGTTTGCTCGTAACTACTGACATGTACAGTGCCTTCAGAAAGTATTCACACCCCTTGACGTTTTCCACATTTTGTTGTGTTACAGTTTAAAAATATATATAAAAATGTAGATTTTGTTTCACTGGCTTAAGCACAATACCCCATAATGTCAAAGTGAAATTATGTTGTTTTTTTGTAATGCCAAGAGTGTGCAAAGCTGTCATCAAGTCAGGCTCCTGAGTCGTGCAGCTGTCTAAGGCACTGAATCTCATTACAGTCCTTGGTTCGAATCCAGCAGTGATGGTGAGTCCCATAGGGCAGTGCACAATTGGCCCAGTGTCATCTGGGTTTGGCCAGGGTAGGCCATCATTGTAAACAAGAATTTGTTCTTAAAACCTCTTCGGACTAGGGGGCGGTATTTTCACGTCTGGATGAAAAGCGTGCCCAAAGTAAACTGCCTGCTACTCAGGCCCAGAAGCTAGGATATGCAAATAGTTTTGGATTTGGATAGAAAACACTCTAATGTTTCCAAAACTGTTAAAATTATGTCTGTGAGTATAACCAAACTTATTTGGCAGGCGAAACCCCAGGTTTCTATGTGAATCTAGATTTGAGGCATTTGGTTGCAGTTCGTATGGCTCCACTAGATGTCAACAGTCTTTAGAAATTGGTTGATGTTTTTCCTTTGAGAAATGAAGAAGTAGCCCTGTTATTTTCATGTGTCACTCTAATGTTTTGGTGCGCGCTTCACTTCACCGCTATTGAAAACACTTTCTTTATTTTTTTATTTAACTAGGCAAGTCAGTTAAGAACATATTCTTATTTTCAATAATGGCCTACTGGGGAACAGTGGGTTAACTACCTGTTCATGGGCAAAACGACAGATTTGTACCTTGTCAGCTCGGGGATTTGAACTTGCAACCTTTCAGTTAATAGTCCAACACTCAAACCACTAGGCTACCCTGCCACCCAGTTTATCCCGTCTTAAATTTGATCGATTATTTATGGTTTAAAATATCTAAAGTTGGATTAGGAAAGTTGATTGAAATGTTTGGATCAAGATTACAGGTAACTTATTAAATATTTTGTAGTCATGTTGGGCGAGCTGGAACCGGTGTTTTTCTGAATCAAACGCGCCAAATGAATGGACATTTTGGCGATATATAACGACGGAATTAATTGAACAAAAGGACCATTTGTGATGTTTATGGGACATATTAGAGTGCCAACAGAAGAAAATCTTCAAAGGTAAAGCATGAATTACATCGTTATTTCTGAGTTTTGTGTCGCGCCTGGAGGGTTTAAATATGATTGTCATGTGTTTGTTTGATGGGGTGCTGTCCTTAGATAATAGCACGATTTGCTTTCGCCATGAAGCCTTTTGACACGGTGGCTAGATAAGTTAAGCTTTAATTTGGTGTATTGCACTTGTGACTGTATGAAAGTTAAATATTTATAATAAAAAATATTAAAAAATTGCGCTCTGCAATTTCACCGGATGTTGTCGAAACGTTCCATAATTGAACTGACTTGCCTAGTTCAATAAAAGGCAAAGCTACTTTGAAGAATGTAAAATATATTTCGATTTATTTAACACTTTTTTGGTTACTACATGATTCCATATGGGTTATTTCATAGTTTTGATGTCTTCATTATTGTTCAACAATGTAGAAAATAGTAAAAATAAAGAAAAACCCTTGAATGAGTAGGTGTTCTAAAACTTTTGACCAGTAGTGTATGTATAATTGATTTTGAATCATGTCCTTGTTCGATTACAACTGTTGGTGTTTCTGAACATAAACAATAAACTCAAATTAGATTAAATTAAATTAGATTAAAGTATCAAGTTGTTAATTGTGAGCTAGATTCGGGCATATTCCTTCCTAGAGAGCAAACCTACAAAAATATACAACACAGACTAGATCTAACTTGTTTAGTAAGGACATACAAGATCACAAAAAAACACATAAAGAAATCACAGTACCTGGTGTTTTACAATAAATGTAATCTCTTTTTTCTGGTGCTCGGTTTCCGTGTAGATCTGTAGATCTGAGGCCGTGTGAGAAGATGATTGGATGAACTGCAAGCTCGTGTGTGTGTGTGTGTGTGTGTGTGTGTGTGTGTGTGTGTGTGTGTGTGTGTGTGTGTGTGTGTGTGTGTGTGTGTGTGTGTGTGTGTGTGTGTGTGTTATTTACTCTGGGGGCAGGACTTCCCATGAAGAGCCTTGTCTTGGGCTGGGCTTGGCTGTGTTCCATACCTACTTTCTGCCTCCTCGATTCAAATAGCGTCTCTGCGTCAGTGTTATGATCTAGGATCAGTTTTAATCCTTAGAATCGTAATGAATAAGATTACATGGACAGGGGGGACCTGATCCTAGACCAGCTCTATGACTGAATACTGGTAATTTTAGATTACATGGACAGGGGGGACCTGATCCTCGATCAGCTCTTCTACTCTACGGCTCAATACTGGTCCTTTTACATTACATGGAGGAGGAGGTGTGATGGTGTGGGGGTGCATGGCTGGTGACACTCTCAGTGATTTATTTAGATTCCATATGTGTTATTTCATAGTTTTGATGTCCTTTAATAGTGGTTTCTTTGCATCAATTTGACCATGAAGGCTTGATTCACGAGGTCCCCTCTGAACAGCTGAGATGTGTCTGTTACTTGAGCTCTGTGAAGCATTTATTTGGGCTGCAATTTCTGAGGCTGGTAACTGTAATGAACTTATCCTCTCCAGCAGAGGTAACTCTGGGTCTTCCTTTCCTGTGGCGGTCCTCATGAGAGCCAGTTCCATCATATCGCTTCTTGAAATGTTCCGTATTGACTGACCGTCTTAAAGTAATGATGAACTGTCATTTCTCTTTGCTTATTTCAGCTGTTCTTGACATAATATGGACTTGGTGTTTTACCAAATAAGGCTATCTTCCGTATACCACCCCTACCTTGTCACAACACAACTGATTGTTTCAAATGCATTAAGAAGGAAATAAATTCCACAAAATAACTTTAAACAAGTCACACCTGTTAATTGAAATGCATTCCAGGTGACTACCTCATGAAGCTGGTTGAGAGAATGCCAAGAGTGTGCAAAGCTGTCATCAAGGCAAAGGGTGGCTACTTTAAAGAATCTCAAATAAAAAATATATTTGGATGTGTTTAACACAACATTGGTTACTACATGATGCCATACGTGTTATTTCATAGTCTTCATGTCTTCACCATTATTCTACAATGTATAAAATAGTACAAATAAAGAAAAAGCTTTGAATGAGTAGTTGTGTCCAAACTGTTGACTGGTACTGTATATATATTTCTCAATGGAGGAGTCTATAGATGTCATAAAGATATCAACAGAATTTGACTAAAACTATGAAAACGCCCTGCTCGCATCTCCTGGTGGGGAAATATTCAGAATATTGTGATTGCCGGCCATCAAAATCAGCCTACATTTCGACTGTTGTTTCTATGTGTGTATTTCACACTGTGTTGAGGTAAAAATCAGCCTACATTTCGGCTGTTGTTTATGTGTGTATTTCACACTGTGTTGAGGTAAAAAATCAGCCTACATTTAGGATGTTGTTTATGTGTGTATTTCACACTGTGTTGAGGTAAAAATCAGGCCAAATTTAGGCTATTGTTTATGTGTGTATTTCACACTGTGTTGGGCATTTAGAAGAAAATGTTTTTCTCATCCTGAAAAAATTTAAATTCTAAATGTTATGAATCTAAATATATCCAAATCAGATTTTTAGAAAAACACTTTGTGGTACTGTTAGATCAGATTTTGTGAATGTTAAAACACACATAAACTACCTGTTTATAACTGGTGCGATTGGTATCCCACCCGTCTGATAGGCCTATTCATTGGGCTCGTCCAAAAGCTACAATTTGGTTCTGTATCCATAAGTCTGTATCCATAAGTATCCATTAGCCACTGACTGTTCTAACTTTACAACAGTTCCCTTCTTATAACGTGGGAAAGTGCTCAGTCAGACATTTCACTCGTAGGCGTGTCTGCAATACGAGCTGTAACATGTTCTAACACGTATTCCCTCTGAAGTGTTTGGTGTTGCACATGTTTTTCCTGAGTTACTTTCTGAACCAATAGAAACTTGTGAAGAGAAAAAAAAACAACGTTGGAGAAAAAATACCTCAATGCAAATCTGTGTTAAAACTGATGTACAGGACACCCCCTGGACAGGACACCCCCTGGACAGGACACCCCCCGGACAGGACACCCCCAGGACAGGACACCCCCCGGACAGGACACTAGTCTATCTCCTGTTTCTGTAGTGAGACAGCTTGATGTACACTACACCCCCTGGACAGGACACTAGTCTATCTCCTGTTTCTGTAGTGAGACGGTGTGATGTACAGTACACCCCCTGGACAGAACACTAGTCTATCTCCTGTTTCTGTAGTGAGACAGCTTGATGTACATGACACCCCCTGGACAGAACACTAGTCTATCTCCTGTTTCTGTAGTGAGACAGCTTGATGTACACTACACCCCCTGGACAGGACACTAGTCTATCTCCTGTTTCTGTAGTGAGACAGCTTGATGTACAGGACACCCCCTGGACAGAACACTAGTCTATCTCCTGTTTATGTAGTGAGACAGCTTGATGTACAGGACACCCCCTGGACAGGATACTAGTCTATCTCCTGTTTCTGCAGTGAGACAGCTTGATGTACAGGACACCCCCTGGACAGGACACTAGTCTATCTCCTGTTTCTGCAGTGAGACAGCTTGATGTACAGGACACCCCCTGGACAGGACACTAGTCTATCTCCTGTTTCTGTAGTGAGACAGCTTGATGAACAGGACACCCCCTGGACAGAACACTAGTCTATCTCCTGTTTCTGTAGTGAGACAGCTTGATGTACACTACACCCCCTGGACAGGACACTAGTCTATCTCCTGTTTATGTAGTGAGACAGCTTGATGTACACTACACCCACTGGGCAGGACACTAGTCTATCTCCTGTTTCTGTAGTGAGACAGCTTGATGTACACTACACCCCCTGGACAGGACACTAGTCTATCTCCTGTTTCTGTAGTGAGACAGCTTGATGTACAGGACACCCCCTGGACAGAACACTAGTCTATCTCCTGTTTCTGCAGTGAGACAGCTTGATGTACAGTACACCCACTGGACAGGACACTAGTCTATCTCCTGTTTCTGTAGTGAGACAGCTTGATGTACAGGACACCCCCTGGACAGGACACTAGTCTATCTCCTGTTTCTGTAGTGAGACAGCTTGATGTACAGGACACCCCCTGGACAGGACACTAGTCTATCTCCTGTTTCTGTAGTGAGACAGCTTGATGTACACTACACCCCCTGGACAGGACACTAGTCTATCTCCTGTTTCTGTAGTGAGACAGCTTGATGTACAGGACACCCCCTGGACAGGACACTAGTCTATCTCCTGTTTCTGTAGTGAGACAGCTTGATGTACAGGACACCCCCTGGACAGGACACTAGTCTATCTCCTGTTTCTGTAGTGAGACAGCTTGATGTACAGGACACCCCCTGGACAGAACACTAGTCTATCTCCTGTTTCTGTAGTGAGACAGCTTGATGTACAGTACACCCACTGGACAGGACACTAGTCTATCTCCTGTTTCTGTAGTGAGACAGCTTGATGTACACTACACCCCCTGGACAGGACACTAGTCTATCTCCTGTTTCTGTAGTGAGACAGCTTGATGTACAGGACACCCACTGGACAGGACACTAGTCTATCTCCTGTTTCTGTAGTGAGACAGCTTGATGTACAGGACACCCCCTGGACAGAACACTAGTCTATCTCCTGTTTCTGTAGTGAGACAGCTTGATGTACACTACACCCCCTGGACAGGACACTAGTCTATCTCCTGTTTCTGTAGTGAGACAGCTTGATGTACAGTACACCCCTGGACAGGACACTAGTCTATCTCCTGTTTCTGTAGTGAGACGGTGTGATGTACAGGACACCCCCTGGACAGGACACTAGTCTATTGCAGAGCCTGTGAACAAAACAGAAGGTTACCATGCCTTTATTGAAGAAACAAGGACAGTGATACAAGTCAAGTATATTCCTCCAGTAGGATAACCTGATAGGCTGTACCAAATGGCACCCTACCTCCTATATAGTGCACTATGTAGCGTGAGGCAGCTTGATGAACAAGTGCTAATTTTAACCAATTAAAAAATGTATATTGGGGCCTCCCGAGCGGTCTAAGCCACTGCATCGCAGTGCTGGAGGCGTCACTACAGACCTGGGTTTGATCCCTGGCTGTATAACAACTGGCGCTCTAGCGACTCCTTGTGGCGGGACGGGTGCCTGCAGGCTGACCCCGGTCATCAGTTGAACGGTTTTTCCTCCGACACATTGGTGCAGCTGGCTTCCCGGGTGAAACAGGTGGGTGTTCATTAAGGAGCGCGGTTTTGGGCGGGTCATGTTTTTCGGAGGACGCACGACTCGACCTTCGCCTCCCGAGCCCGCTGGGGAGTGGCAGCGATGAGACAAGATACAAAAACAATGCCAGATAGATCCACTTCTGGTAGTGTGGACTGTGAGAGGGAGGGATAACAAGAAGCCACTGTCTCCCTCAAGAGGGTTAACATAGCAACTGACACCTCGATCGCTGGATCGTTACAAGAGCAGGGACTGCAGGGTTTAGTTCCATACCAGCGCTAAGACACCTAGTTCAGCAAGCCAACCAATCATCAAGACCCTAATTAGGTGATTTGATTATATTGCTTGCTTCATATGTTCTATATAGAACCCCACATTTCAAGAAAAGGGTTATTGGGGTTCTAAATAGAACATTAGGGGTGCCGTATAAGCAAGGGAAAGAACCCTTTTTGGTTCTGTATAAATGTATATTTTTCTTAGAGTGTATGGAACCAAATCCTGCCCTGCCCAGATTGTACTAGAATGTGTAGAGTCAGACTGTACTAGGATGTGTAGAGACAGACTGTAGTAGCTGTACCAGACTGTAATATAATGTGTAGAGACAGACTGTACTAGAATGTGTAGAGACAGACTGTACTAGGATGTGTAGAGACAGACTGTACTAGGATGTGTAGAGACAGACTGTAGTAGCTGTACCAGACTGTAATATAATGTGTAGAGACAGACTGTACTAGAATGTGTAGAGACAGACTGTACTAGGATGTGTAGAGACAGACTGTACTAGCTGGACCAGACTGTAATAGAATGTGTAGAGTCAGACTGTACTAGAATGTGTAGAGTCAGACTGTACTAGAATGTGTAGAGTCAGACTGTACTAGAATGTGTAGAGTCAGACTGTACTAGAATGTGTAGAGTCAGACTGTACTAGGATGTGTCGAGTCAGACTGCACTAGAATGTGTAGAGTCAGACTGTACTAGAATGTGTAGAGTCAGACTGTAGTAGAATGTGTAGAGTCAGACTGTAGTAGAATGTGTAGAGTCAGACTGTAGTAGAATGTGTAGAGTCAGACTGTAGTAGAATGTGTAGAGCCAGACTGTACTAGAATGTATAGAGTCAGACTGTAGTAGAATGTGTAGAGTCAGACTGTACTAGAATGTGTAGAGTCAGACTGTACTAGAATGTGTAGAGACAGACTGTACTAGCTGTACCAGACTGTAATAGAATGTGTAGAGACAGACTGTACTAGAATGTGTAGAGTCAGACTGTACTAGCTGTACCAGACTGTACTAGAATGTGTAGAGACAGACTGTACTAGAATGTGTAGAGTCAGACTGTACTAGAATGTGTAGAGACAGACTGTACTAGCTGTACCAGACTGTACTAGAATGTGTAGAGACAGATTGTAGTAGAATGTGTAGAGACAGACTGTACTAGCTGTACCAGACTGTACTCGAATGTGTAGAGACAGACTGCACTAGAATGTGTAGAGACAGACTGCACTAGAATGTGTAGAGTCAGACTGTACTAGAATGTGTAGAGACATACTGTACTAGCTGTACCAGACTGTAATAGAATGTGTAGAGACAGACTGTACTAGCTGTACCAGACTGTACTAGCTGTACCAGACTGTACTAGGATGTGTAGAGACAGACTGTACTAGAATGTGTAGACAGACTGTACTAGAATGTGTAAAGACAGACTGCACTAGAATGTGTAGAGACAGACTGTACTAGGATGTGTAGAGACAGACTGTACTAGAATGTGTAGAGTCAGACTGTACTAGAATGTGTAGAGACAGACTGTACTAGAATGTGTAGAGACAGACTGTACTAGAATGTGTAGAGACAGACTGTACTAGAATGTGTAGACAGACTGTACTAGAATGTGTAGAGTCAGACAGTACTAGAATGTGTAGAGACAGACTGTACTAGAATGTGTAGAGACAGACTGTACTAGGATGTATAGAGACAGACTGTACTAGAATGTGTAGAGACAGGCTGTACTAGGATGTGTAGAGACAGACTGTACTAGGATGTGTAGAGACAGACTGTACTAGGATGTGTAGAGACAGACTGTACTAGAATGTGTAGAGACAGACTGTACTAGAATGTGTAGAGACAGACTGTACTAGAATGTGTAGAGACAGACTGTACTAGCTGTACCAGACTGTAATAGAATGTGTAGAGACAGACTGTACTAGGATGTGTAGAGACAGACTGTACTAGGATGTGTAGAGACAGACTGTACTAGAATGTGTAGAGACAGACTGTACTAGGATGTGTAGAGACAGACAGTACTAGAATGTGTAGAGACAGACAGTACTAGAATGTGTAGAGACAGACTGTACTAGAATGTGTAGAGACAGACTGTACTAGGATGTGTAGAGACAGACAGTACTAGAATGTGTAGAGACAGACTGTACTAGGATGTGTAGAGTCAGACTGTAGTAGAATGTGTAGAGTCAGACTGTACTAGCTGTACCAGACTGTACTAGAATGTGTAGAGACAGACAGTACTAGAATGTGTAGAGACAGACTGTACTAGGATGTGTAGAGTCAGACTGTAGTAGAATGTGTAGAGTCAGACTGTACTAGCTGTACCAGACTGTACTAGAATGTGTAGAGACAGACTGTACTAGAATGTGTAGAGACAGACTGTACTAGGATGTGTAGAGTCAGACTGTAGTAGAATGTGTAGAGTCAGACTGTACTAGCTGTACCAGACTGTACTAGAATGTGTAGAGACAGACTGTACTAGAATGTGTAGAGACAGACTGTACTAGGATGTGTAGAGACAGACAGTACTAGAATGTGTAGAGACAGACTGTACTAGGATGTGTAGAGACAGACAGTAGTAGAATGTGTAGAGTCAGACTGTACTAGAATGTGTAGAGACAGACTGTACTAGAATGTGTAGAGACAGACTGTACTAGGATGTGTAGAGAGAGACAGTACTAGGATGTGTAGAGACAGACTGTACTAGGATGTGTAGAGACAGACAGTACTAGGATGTGTAGAGTCAGACTGTACTAGAATGTGTAGAGTCAGACTGTAGTAGAATGTGTAGAGTCAGACTGTAGTAGAATGTGTAGAGTCAGACTGTACTAGAATGTGTAGAGTCAGACTGTACTAGAATGTGTAGAGTCAGACTGTACTAGGATGTGTCGAGTCAGACTGCACTAGAATGTGTAGAGTCAGACTGTACTAGAATGTGTAGAGTCAGACTGTAGTAGAATGTGTAGAGTCAGACTGTAGTAGAATGTGTAGAGTCAGACTGTAGTAGAATGTGTAGAGTCAGACTGTAGTAGAATGTGTAGAGCCAGACTGTACTAGAATGTATAGAGTCAGACTGTAGTAGAATGTGTAGAGTCAGACTGTACTAGAATGTGTAGAGTCAGACTGTACTAGAATGTGTAGAGACAGACTGTACTAGCTGTACCAGACTGTAATAGAATGTGTAGAGACAGACTGTACTAGAATGTGTAGAGTCAGACTGTACTAGCTGTACCAGACTGTACTAGAATGTGTAGAGACAGACTGTACTAGAATGTGTAGAGTCAGACTGTACTAGAATGTGTAGAGACAGACTGTACTAGCTGTACCAGACTGTACTAGAATGTGTAGAGACAGATTGTAGTAGAATGTGTAGAGACAGACTGTACTAGCTGTACCAGACTGTACTCGAATGTGTAGAGACAGACTGCACTAGAATGTGTAGAGACAGACTGCACTAGAATGTGTAGAGTCAGACTGTACTAGAATGTGTAGAGACATACTGTACTAGCTGTACCAGACTGTAATAGAATGTGTAGAGACAGACTGTACTAGCTGTACCAGACTGTACTAGCTGTACCAGACTGTACTAGGATGTGTAGAGACAGACTGTACTAGAATGTGTAGACAGACTGTACTAGAATGTGTAAAGACAGACTGCACTAGAATGTGTAGAGACAGACTGTACTAGGATGTGTAGAGACAGACTGTACTAGAATGTGTAGAGTCAGACTGTACTAGAATGTGTAGAGACAGACTGTACTAGAATGTGTAGAGACAGACTGTACTAGAATGTGTAGAGACAGACTGTACTAGAATGTGTAGACAGACTGTACTAGAATGTGTAGAGTCAGACAGTACTAGAATGTGTAGAGACAGACTGTACTAGAATGTGTAGAGACAGACTGTACTAGAATGTGTAGAGTCAGACTGTACTAGAATGTGTAGAGACAGACTGTACTAGCTGTACCAGACTGTACTAGAATGTGTAGAGACAGATTGTAGTAGAATGTGTAGAGACAGACTGTACTAGCTGTACCAGACTGTACTCGAATGTGTAGAGACAGACTGCACTAGAATGTGTAGAGACAGACTGCACTAGAATGTGTAGAGTCAGACTGTACTAGAATGTGTAGAGACATACTGTACTAGCTGTACCAGACTGTAATAGAATGTGTAGAGACAGACTGTACTAGCTGTACCAGACTGTACTAGCTGTACCAGACTGTACTAGGATGTGTAGAGACAGACTGTACTAGAATGTGTAGACAGACTGTACTAGAATGTGTAAAGACAGACTGCACTAGAATGTGTAGAGACAGACTGTACTAGGATGTGTAGAGACAGACTGTACTAGAATGTGTAGAGTCAGACTGTACTAGAATGTGTAGAGACAGACTGTACTAGAATGTGTAGAGACAGACTGTACTAGAATGTGTAGAGACAGACTGTACTAGAATGTGTAGACAGACTGTACTAGAATGTGTAGAGTCAGACAGTACTAGAATGTGTAGAGACAGACTGTACTAGAATGTGTAGAGACAGACTGTACTAGGATGTATAGAGACAGACTGTACTAGAATGTGTAGAGACAGGCTGTACTAGGATGTGTAGAGACAGACTGTACTAGGATGTGTAGAGACAGACTGTACTAGGATGTGTAGAGACAGACTGTACTAGAATGTGTAGAGACAGACTGTACTAGAATGTGTAGAGACAGACTGTACTAGAATGTGTAGAGACAGACTGTACTAGCTGTACCAGACTGTAATAGAATGTGTAGAGACAGACTGTACTAGGATGTGTAGAGACAGACTGTACTAGGATGTGTAGAGACAGACTGTACTAGAATGTGTAGAGACAGACTGTACTAGGATGTGTAGAGACAGACAGTACTAGAATGTGTAGAGACAGACAGTACTAGAATGTGTAGAGACAGACTGTACTAGAATGTGTAGAGACAGACTGTACTAGGATGTGTAGAGACAGACAGTACTAGAATGTGTAGAGACAGACTGTACTAGGATGTGTAGAGTCAGACTGTAGTAGAATGTGTAGAGTCAGACTGTACTAGCTGTACCAGACTGTACTAGAATGTGTAGAGACAGACAGTACTAGAATGTGTAGAGACAGACTGTACTAGGATGTGTAGAGTCAGACTGTAGTAGAATGTGTAGAGTCAGACTGTACTAGCTGTACCAGACTGTACTAGAATGTGTAGAGACAGACTGTACTAGAATGTGTAGAGACAGACTGTACTAGGATGTGTAGAGTCAGACTGTAGTAGAATGTGTAGAGTCAGACTGTACTAGCTGTACCAGACTGTACTAGAATGTGTAGAGACAGACTGTACTAGAATGTGTAGAGACAGACTGTACTAGGATGTGTAGAGACAGACAGTACTAGAATGTGTAGAGACAGACTGTACTAGGATGTGTAGAGACAGACAGTAGTAGAATGTGTAGAGTCAGACTGTACTAGAATGTGTAGAGACAGACTGTACTAGAATGTGTAGAGACAGACTGTACTAGGATGTGTAGAGAGAGACAGTACTAGGATGTGTAGAGACAGACTGTACTAGGATGTGTAGAGACAGACAGTACTAGGATGTGTAGAGACAGACAGTACTAGGATGTGTAGAGACAGACTGTACTAGGATGTGTAGAGACAGACAGTACTAGGATGTGTAGAGACAGACAGTACTAGGATGTGTAGAGACAGACAGTACTAGGATGTGTAGAGACAGACAGTACTAGGATTTGTAGAGA
>NW_027261144.1:245000-287500 GCF_045791955.1 Oncorhynchus clarkii lewisi | reverse complement strand
CCCTATAGTGACAGGCCCTGGTCATGGTACCCTGCTCCCTATAGTGACGGGCCCTGGTCATGGTACCCTGCACCCTATAGTGACGGGCCCTGGTCCTGGTACCCTGCTCCCTATAGGGACGGGCCCTGGTCCTGGTACCCTGCTCCCTATAGGGACGGGCCCTGGTCCTGGTACCCTGCTCCCTATAGTGACGGGTCCTGGTCATGGTACCCTGCTCCCTATAGTGACGGGCCCTGGTCATGATACCCTGCACCCTATAGTGACGGGCCCTGGTCCTGGTACCCTGCTCCCTATAGTGACGGTACTGTGAACGTTGTCATGCATACAGTCTGTGAAGCAGTTACTGGGAACGTTGTCATGCATACAGTCTGTGAAGCAGTTACTGGGAACGTTGTCATGCATACAGTCTGTGAAGCAGTTACTGGGAACGTTGTCATGCATACAGTCTGTGAAGCAGTTACTGGGAACGTTGTCATGCATACAGTCTGTGAAGCAGTTACTGGGAACGTTGTCATGCATACAGTCTGTGAAGCAGTTACTGGGAACGTTGTCATGCATACAGTCTGTGAAGCAGTTACTGGGAACGTTGTCATGCATACAGTCTGTGAAGCAGTTACTGGGAACGTTGTCATGCATACAGTCTGTGAAGCAGTTAATGTGAACGTTGTCATGCATACAGTCTGTGAAGCAGTTACTGGGAACGTTGTCATGCATACAGTCTGTGAAGCAGTTACTGGGAACGTTGTCATGCATACAGTCTGTGAAGCAGTTACTGGGAACGTTGTCATGCATACAGTCTGTGAAGCAGTTACTGTGAACGTTGTCATGCATACAGTCTGTGAAGCAGATACTGGGACCGTTTTCAGGGCCAGTTTCCCGGACACAGATTAAGTGCTGGACTAGAGTGTATGCTCAATACACTTCATTGAAAGGGACTAGGACTAATCTGTGTCCTAGAAACCAGCCCACTGTGTTCATCATTGTCTCCAGTCTCTTACTCAAAAATTTGCCAAAAAACGTGTCAATCAATCAATGATGTTTTCTAAAGCCCAGTATGTGTTTTCCAGGTAACCAGCCAAGACCTCAAAGAGCAGAGAACTAGTCACCTGATGTACCTGGTCACCTGATGTACCTGGTCACCTGATGTACGTACCTGGTTGATGAAGATAGTGTTTTCCCTGTATCTCAACTCTTACTGCTTCTTCACTGGGCCTCCGTCTCAACTCTTACTGCTTCTTCACTGGGCCTCCGTCTCAACTCTTACTGCTTCTTCACTGGGCCTCCGTCTCAACTCTTACTGCTTCTTCACTGGGCCTCCGTCTCAACTCTTACTGCTTCTTCACTGGGCCTCCGTCTCAACTCCTACTGCTTCTTCACTGGGTCTCCGTCTCAACTCCTACTGCTTCTTCACTGGGCCTCCGTCTCAACTCTTACTGCTTCTTCACTGGGCCTCCGTCTCAACTCCTACTGCTTCTTCACTGGGCCTCCGTCTCAACTCTTACTGCTTCTTCACTGGGCCTCCGTCTCAACTCTTACTGCTTCTTCACTGGGCCTCCGTCTCAACTCCTACTGCTTCTTCACTGGGCCTCCGTCTCAACTCCTACTGCTTCTTCACTGGGCCTCCGTCTCAACTCTTACTGCTTCTTCACTGGGCCTCAGTCTCAACTCCTACTGAGTCTGCCACAACATCAGCACACAGGATAGCTCTCTGACTGCTGTGGGCTTCATTATATAAACAGAGAGCACACACCCTCTACACACACAAACATACACACACACACACAGAGAAAGAGAGAGAGAGAGACTCCTTGGCGGTGCCGTGTGGGGAGTGTGGTTTGGATTATTCCTGCCCTCGGGTCCACTGTGTTCTGAATGTGGGATATTCTGTTCCAACTGTGTTCATCTCTCTCTCTCTTTCACACTCAGTTCTGTCCTGAGTGTGTTTTAGCCCATACATGTTTCTGAGCAGAGGCACCACGAAATTAACCCATAGAATGACATATATCCCACATTCCTGCCAACCTCTCTTTTACGCTACTGCTACTCTCTGTTCATCATATATGCACAGTCACTTTAACCAGATCTACATACTACCTCAATCAGCCTGACTAACCGGTGTCTGTATGTAGCCTCCCTACTGTATATAGCCTCTCTACTGTTATAGCCTCCCTACTGTATATAGCCTCTACTGTATATAGCCTCTCTACTGTATATAGCCTCTACTGTATATAGCCTCTCTACTTTTATAGCCTCTCTACTGTATATAGCCTCTCTACTGTATATAGCATCTACTGTATATCGCCTCTCTACTGTATATAGCCTCGCTACTGTATATAGCCTCTCTACTGTATATAGCCTCTCTACTGTATATAGCCTCACTACTGTATATAGCCTCTACTGTATATAGCCTCTCTACTGTATATAGCCTCTACTGTATATAGCCTCTCTACTTTTATAGCCTCTCTACTGTATATAGCCTCTCTACTGTATATAGCATCTACTGTATATCGCCTCTCTACTGTATATAGCCTCTCTACTTTTATAGCCTCTCTACTGTATATAGCCTCTCTACTGTATATAGCCTCTCTACTGTATATAGCCTCTCTACTGTATATAGCCTCTCTACTGTATATAGCCTCTCTACTGTATATAGCCTGTCTTTTTACTGTTGTTTTATTTCTTTACTTACCTATTGTTCACCTAACACCTTTTTTGCACTGTTGGTTAGAGGCTGTCAGTCAGCATTTCACTGTAAGGTCTACACTGTTGGTTAGAGGCTGTCAGTCAGCATTTCACTGTAAGGTCTACACTGTTGGTTAAGGGCTTGTAAGTCAGCATTTCACTGTAAGGTCTACACTGTTGGTTAAGGGCTTGTCAGTAAAGCATTTCACTGTGAGGTCTACACTGTTGGTTAGAGTCTGTAAGTCAGCATTTCACTGTAAGGTCTACACTGTTGGTTAGAGCCTGTAAGTAAGCATTTCGCTGTAAGGTCTACTACATCTGTTGTATTCGGCGCACGTGATTTGATTTAAACACTCATTTTATTGGATATCTGTGCCTCGACCACTCTCACTGATCTACACTGACATCAGTGTTTCTCGGATTAAATTTGTCCCATTTGGGATGTTGATTGTTGACACCGGACTGTATTTTGATGAACCTTTATTTAGTAGAGTCCAAACTGTGAAAAGGTGGTTGTTCAAGACTAAAACAACATTGCACACACATCGTACTATACTAACGTGCATTATATATGAATTTCTGGGTTTTAGTCAGCACAGTGTTTTTCCAATTGTCGGAAATACCTGTCCAGAAATGCATATTAAAACACTAATTTATGCATACGTTACTGAATGGAATAACATATATTTACTGAAATAACTTACTGAATGGAATAACTTATATTTACTGAAATAACTTACTGAATGGAATAACATATATTTACTGAAATAACTTACTGAATGGAATAACTTATATTTACTGAAATAACTTACTGAATGGAATAACTTATATTTACTGAAATACCTTACTGAATGGAATACCATGTATTTACTGAAATACCTTACTGAATGGAATAACTTATATTTACTGAAATAACTTACTGAATGGAATAACTTATATTTACTGAAATACCTTACTGAATGGAATAACTTATATTTACTGAAATACCTTACTGAATGGAATACCATGTATTTACTGAAATACCTTACTGAATGGAATAACATATATTTACTGAAATACCTTACTGAATGGAATAACTTGCATTTACTTAAATACCTTACTGAATGGAATAACATATATTTACTGAAATACCTTACTGAATGGAATAACATATATTTACTGGAAGGAAGGAAGTGTTTTCATACACCCTATCCAGAGGGGAAAAGCCTCAACAAATACTGGCTTTTAAGTAGTATAGATGTAGGCCTGTTGTTACTGTGAGTGACCTGTCAATAGTATAGATGTAGGCCTGTTGTTACTGTGAGTGACCTGTCAGTAGTATAGATGTAAGCCTGTTGTTACTGTGAGTGCAAACCACATAGACTGGGCCCAATCAGAGGATAATATATTTTATTTTTGAATTGTTCAATCAAATACACCGTATGGTAGTCTGAGGATAAATGTTTTAATGATATTGTGGAAGGTGGGTTACATTCATAATCAGTTCCAGTTAGTCCTTTGGGTCTATGATTTGTACCTGCATAATCATCAATAAATTAAAAGCTTTCCCTGAGGTGTATCCTTGGGTGGCATTCTTCAGAAGCCAGCTGTTCATACACATGCCTTGCCTGAAGCAGGTACACACCATAGAGAATGATAGAGACAACAGACACCCTTCAGGGGTCAGTAAATCACCAACCATGTCTTTATACCTGTTCAGCTAACACCCTCAGACAACACCCTCCAGGGGGCAGTATATCACCAACCTTGTCTTTATACCTGTTCAGACAACATCCTCCAGGGGGCAGTAAATCACCAACATTGTCTTTATACCTGTTCAGACAACACCCTCAGACAACACCCTCCAGGTGGCAGTACATCACCAACCTTGTCTTTATACCTGTTCAGACAACACCCTCCAAGGGGCAGTATATCACCAACCATGTCTTTATACCTGTTCAGACAACACCCTCCAGGGGGCAGTAAATCACCAACCTTGTCTTTATACCTGTTCAGACAACATCCTCCAGGGGGCAGTATATCACCAACCTTGTCTTTATACCTGTTCAGACAACACCCTCCAGGGGGCAGTAAATCACCAACCTTGTCTTTATACCTGTTCAGACAACACCCTCCAGGTGGCAGTATATCACCAACCTTGTCTTTATACCTGTTCAGACAACACCCTCCAGGGGGCAGTAAATCACCAACCTTGTCTTTATACCTGTTCAGACAACATCCTCCAGGGGGCAGTATATCACCAACCTTGTCTTTATACCTGTTCAGACAACACCCTCCAGGGGGCAGTACGCACCCTTTCAGTTTGTATACTAACTACAGTGATTCTGACAGTCCACCACAACCTAATAATAATAATTTATTAAAACTTCTATGGAGTGGCCTCCCGGGTGGCGCAGTGGTTAAGGGCGCTGTACTTCAGCGCTAGATGTGCCACCAGAGACTCTGGGTTCGCTCTGTCGCAACCGGCCGCGACCGGGAGGTCCGTGGGACGACGCACAATTGGCCTAGCGTCGTCCGGGTTAGGGAGGGCTTGGCCGGTAGGGATATCCTTGTCTCATCGCGCACCAGCGACTTCTGTGGCGGGCCGGGCGCAGTGCGCGCTAACTAAGGTCGCCAGGTGCACGGTGTTTCCTCCGACACATTGGTGCAGCCGGCTTCCGGGTTGGATGCACGCTGTGTTAAGAAGCAGTGCGGCTTGGTTGGGTTGTGTTTCGGAGGACGCATGACTTTCGACCTTCGTCTCTCCCGAGCCCGTACGGGAGTTGTAGTGATGAGACAAGAGAGTAGCTACTAACAATTGGATACCCCGAAATTGGGGAGAATAAGGGGTTAAAATTTAAATGTAAAAAACTTCTATAGAGCTTTTCATTATATATATATATCTCAACATATCTTGTCATGATACGGAACGGATGGACAGCATTAAATCTCATCAACTGGTATTTTCCATTTATTAGATAATTGGAAAATGTTCTTTGCAGGAAAATAAATAGATAGAGGACTCATCTTTATGTGTGGTTTATTTGATCGAATATAAGTTTCGTAAGGCTTCGGTTGTTACGAGTGTATTGATATAAGTAGTACATGTGACATCCAGATAACTTTGAGATAAAAAACACATTATATCGAAGTTGTGCCTGTTATTCACACACAAATCTGCCCTCTCATTGTCATTGTCTAGAATGTCTAGAATGGTCCTACCTGATCTTGCCTCCTCCCACTGGCTTTAACACATTTATTTTCATTGTTAGATCGGCCACTTTAAATTCTGGTCAATATAATGGATAGTCTGTGCTACAACCCAGAGGAATCCCCACCCAGTTGACTACTTTAAAATGACAGAAGAATGGTGGAAGCCTTCAATGGTGCTGCCTATACTAAAACAGCCTTTTGGCCACTAAAGGTCTCTGTCAATCTCTATGGTAATGCCTCACAACAGACGCTCCTCATTGGTTGTTTTAAAGTTATTCAACGTTTCCGTTACCTGTACGGTTGCTAAGTAACACTTCCTGTGCGTTGAATGTGTAGAAAAGTAAATAACGCCTAAACATGGTGCACTAATTGGGATTATTGGTGAATCGGCAATCATTTTTCGCGTGAAAATAGTCTTACCTTTGAGAACTGTAGATTTAGCGGCAAAATCATGACACTGACAACGATTAAAGACGGCGAATACACCGCCACCGTCTACAAAATGGTGAGAAGTTGGTCGCTTGCATAGCTAACGTTACATACCATGGATACTAACGCTAGCCATGATAGCTAGCTAGCTGATAATGAAACTGGTTATTTTAACTTGTGGTATTTTATCAAATTGTCAATTTCACAAATTGGGGCTATAGCAAGCTAGCTAACTTTGATTAAGCTAGCCTGACAGACCCTTCAATTTCAAGGCTCAGGCTATAGCCTAACGCTAGCTAACGAACTGAGTGTGACAACATAGCTAGCTAGATAGCTCATGTATTATTTTATAACTAGCTGCTAACTCTGTTCTCCTATAGATCAAAGATGGGCGGTATGGAGAGGCTATCCACATCCTCATCAATGAACTGCAGAAACAGATGAAGGTAGTGAGTGAGTGTGTGTGTCTGTCTGTGTGTGTGTGTGCTCCCAGATCTGTTGTCTCCTTCTATAGCCTGGTCCCAGATCTGTTGTCTCCTTCTATAGCCTGGTCACAGGTCTGTTGTCTCCTTCTATAGCCTGGTCCCAGGTCTGTTGTCTCCTTCTATAGCCTGGTCCCAGATCTGTTTTCTCATTCGATAGCCTGGTCCCAGATCTGTCGTCCCCTTCTATAGCCTGGTCCCAGATCTGTCGTCTCCTTCTATAGCCTGGTCCCAGATCTGTTGTCTCCTTCTATAGCCTGGTCCCAGATCTGATGTCTCCTTCTATAGCCTGGTCCCAGATCTGATGCCTCCTTCTATAGCCTGGTCCCAGATCTGTTGTCTCCTTCTATAGCCTGGTCCCAGATCTGTTGTCTCCTTCTATAGCCTGGTCCCAGGTCTGTCGTCTCCTTCTATAGCCTGGTCCCAGATCTGTTGTCTCCTTCTATAGCCTGCTCCCAGATCAGTTTGTGCTATTGCCAACTCCATTGCTGTCACCGGCAAGCCAATGTTTAGCTTGCTAATGAGTGACTTGTCATGATAGCACAAACAGACTGTCCCTCAGACTATTTCATTGGACAATACATCTAGGGCTCGATTCAATCCGTATTGGCAAAGTTCATCGCTATAGCGTTCTTGAAAATTGAAAGGTCATTTTCGATTACCTTTAGCCAATATATGCAGCGTTTACCGTGACTGCAGTCTCATGGAATGCGGGAACATTACCTTTAAATGTCAATCACCATATAATGCTGAACTTGGGCGATATGGATTGAATGGAGCCCGTAATCTTCTTATTCTCCTCTTCCTCTACCTTCTCCTCCTCCTCCCAGTCACGGGCAGCCCTGTCTCTGCTAGGCTACTGCTACTACCACATGCAGGACTTCACCAACGCAGCAGAGTGCTATGAGCAGCTGACTCAGCTACACCCCGAGGTGGAGGAGTACAAGCTGTATTACGCCCAGTCTCTGTACGGGGCCTGTGCCTACCCCGAGGCCATGAAGGCTACCTTTCTATTGGACAACCCTACCAGCCACACCAAGGTACACTTCCGACATGAAGTTATAATACCAAGGTTGAGGTAGAATCAGTGCTTCATTTGAGCCGGATCCTGCCACAACAGGACACAGAACCTCTCAGTTTTGGACTGTTTTGTTCTGGAACCTATTTACCAGGATCCGGAACCTCTCCTGCCCCACCAGGTAGAGTTATAATGTTTACTACCAGGTAGAGTTATAATGTTTTACTACCAGGTAGAGTTATAATGTTTACTACCAGGTAGAGTTATAATGTTTACTACCAGGTAGAGTTATAATGTTTACTACCAGGTAGAGTTATAATGTTTACTACCAGCCCCACCAGGTAGAGTTATAATGTTTACTACCAGGTAGAGTTATAATGTTTACTACCAGGTAGAGTTATAAAGTTTACTACCAGGTAGAGTTAGAAAGTTTACTACCAGACAGAGTTATAATGTTTACTACCAGGTAGAGTTATAATGTTTACTACCAGGTAGAGTTATAATGTTTACTACCAGGTAGAGTTATAATGTTTACTACCAGGTAGAGTTATAATGTTTACTACCAGCCCCACCAGGTAGAGTTATAATGTTTACTACCAGGTAGAGTTATAATGTTTACTACCAGGTAGAGTTGTAATGTTTACTACCAGGTAGAGATATAATGTTTACTACCAGGTAGAGTTATAATGTTTACTACCAGGTAGAGTCATAATCTTTACTACCAGGCAGAGTTATAATGTTTACTACCAGGTAGAGTTATAATGTTTACTACCAGCCCCACCAGGTAGAGTTATAATGTTTACTACCAGGTAGAGTTATAATGTTTACTACCAGGTAGAGTTGTAATGTTTACTACCAGGTAGAGTTATAATGTTTACTTCCAGGTAGAGTTATAATGTTTACTACCAGGTAGAGTTATAATGTTTACTACCAGGTAGAGTTATAATGTTTACTACCAGGTAGAGTTTACCAGGCAGAGTTATAATGTTTACTACCAGGTAGAGTTATAATGTTTACTGCCAGGTAGAGTTATAATGTTTACTACCAGGTAGAGTTATAATGTTTACTACCAGACCCACCAGGTAGAGTCATAATGTTTACTACCAGGTAGAGTTATAATGTTTACTACCAGGTAGAGTTATAATGTTTACTACCAGGTAGAGTTATAATGTTTACTACCAGGTAGAGTTATAATGTTTACTACCAGGTAGATTTAGAATGTTTACTACCAGGTAGAGTTATAATGTTTACTACCAGGTAGAGTTATAATGTTTACTACCAGACCTACCAGGTAGAGTCATAATGTTTACTACCAGGTAGAGTTATAATGTTTACTACCAGGTAGAGTTATAATATTTACTACCAGGTAGAGTTATAATGTTTACTACCAGGTAGAGTTATAATGTTTACTACCAGGTAGAGTTGTAATGTTTACTACCAGGTAGAGTTATAATGTTTACTACCAGGTATAGTTATAATGTTTACTACCAGCCCCACCAGGCAGAGTTATAATGTTTACTACCAGGTAGAGTTATAATGTTTACTACCAGGTATAGTTATAATGTTTACTACCAGGTAGAGTTATAATGTTTACTACCAGGTAGAGTTATAATGTTTACTACCAGACCCACCAGGTAGAGTTATAATGTTTACTACCAGGTATAGTTATAATGTTTACTACCAGGTAGAGTTATAATGTTTACTACCAGGTAGAGTTATAATGTTTACTACCAGGTAGAGTTGTAATGTTTACTACCAGGTAGAGATATATAATGTTTACTACCAGGTAGAGTTATAATGTTTACTACCAGGTAGAGTCATAATCTTTACTACCAGGCAGAGTTATAATGTTTACTACCAGGTAGAGTTATAATGTTTACTACCAGCCCCACCAGGTAGAGTTATAATGTTTACTACCAGGTAGAGTTATAATGTTTACTACCAGGTAGAGTTATAATGTTTACTACCAGGTAGAGTTTACCAGGCAGAGTTATAATGTTTACTACCAGGTAGAGTTATAATGTTTACTACCAGGTAGAGTTATAATGTTTACTACCAGACCCACCAGGTAGAGTCATAATGTTTACTACCAGGTAGAGTTATAATGTTTACTACCAGGTATAGTTATAATGTTTACTACCAGGTAGAGTTATAATGTTTACTACCAGGTAGAGTTATAATGTTTACTACCAGGTAGATTTAGAATGTTTACTACCAGGTAGAGTTATAATGTTTACTACCAGGTAGAGTTATAATGTTTACTACCAGACCTACCAGGTAGAGTCATAATGTTTACTACCAGGTAGAGTTATAATGTTTACTACCAGGTAGAGTTATAATATTTACTACCAGGTAGAGTTATAATGTTTACTACCAGGTAGAGTTATAATGTTTACTACCAGGTAGAGTTGTAATGTTTACTACCAGGTAGAGTTATAATGTTTACTACCAGGTATAGTTATAATGTTTACTACCAGCCCCACCAGGCAGAGTTATAATGTTTACTACCAGGTAGAGTTATAATGTTTACTACCAGGTATAGTTATAATGTTTACTACCAGGTAGAGTTATAATGTTTACTACCAGGTAGAGTTATAATGTTTACTACCAGACCCACCAGGTAGAGTTATAATGTTTACTACCAGGTATAGTTATAATGTTTACTACCAGGTAGAGTTATAATGTTTACTACCAGGTAGAGTTATAATGTTTACTACCAGGTAGAGTTGTAATGTTTACTACCAGGTAGAGATATAATGTTTACTACCAGGTAGAGTTATAATGTTTACTACCAGGTAGAGTCATAATCTTTACTACCAGGCAGAGTTATAATGTTTACTACCAGGTAGAGTTATAATGTTTACTACCAGCCCCACCAGGTAGAGTTATAATGTTTACTACCAGGTAGAGTTATAATGTTTACTACCAGGTAGAGTTATAATGTTTACTACCAGGTAGAGTTTACCAGGCAGAGTTATAATGTTTACTACCAGGTAGAGTTATAATGTTTACTACCAGGTAGAGTTATAATGTTTACTACCAGACCCACCAGGTAGAGTCATAATGTTTACTACCAGGTAGAGTTATAATGTTTACTACCAGGTAGAGTTATAATGTTTACTACCAGGTAGAGTTATAATGTTTACTACCAGGTAGAGTTATAATGTTTACTACCAGGTAGATTTAGAATGTTTACTACCAGGTAGAGTTATAATGTTTACTACCAGGTAGAGTTATAATGTTTACTACCAGACCTACCAGGTAGAGTCATAATGTTTACTACCAGGTAGAGTTATAATGTTTACTACCAGGTAGAGTTATAATATTTACTACCAGGTAGAGTTATAATGTTTACTACCAGGTAGAGTTATAATGTTTACTACCAGGTAGAGTTGTAATGTTTACTACCAGGTAGAGTTATAATGTTTACTACCAGGTATAGTTATAATGTTTACTACCAGCCCCACCAGGCAGAGTTATAATGTTTACTACCAGGTAGAGTTATAATGTTTACTACCAGGTAGAGTTATAATGTTTACTACCAGACCCACCAGGTAGAGTTATAATGTTTACTACCAGGTATAGTTATAATGTTTACTACCAGGTAGAGTTATAATGTTTACTACCAGGTAGAGTTATAATGTTTACTACCAGACCCACCAGGTAGAGTTATAATGTTTACTACCAGGTAGAGTCATAATGTTTACTGCCAGGTAGAGTTAGAATGTTTACTACCAGGTAGAGTTAGAATGTTTACTACCAGGTAGAGTCATAATGTTTACTACCAGGTAGAGTTATAATGTTTACTACCAGGTAGAGTCGTAATGTTTACTACCAGGTAGAGTTATAATGTTTACTACCAGGTAGAGTCATAATGTTTACTACCAGGTAGAGTCATAATGTTTACTACCAGGTAGAGTCATACTGTTTACTACCAGGTAGAGTTATAATGTTTACTACCAGGTAGAGTTATAATGTTTACTACCAGGTAGAGTTTTAATGTTTACTACCAGGTAGAGTTATAATGTTTACTACCAGCCCCACCAGGTAGAGTTATAATGTTTACTACCAGGTAGAGTTATAATGTTTACTACCAGGTAGAGTCATAATGTTTACTACCAGGTAGAGTTATAATGTTTTACTACCAGGTAGAGTTATAATGTTTACTACCAGGTAGAGTTATAATGTTTACTACCAGGTAGAGTTATAATGTTTACTACCAGGTAGAGTTATAATGTTTACTACCAGGTAGAGTTATAATGTTTACTACCAGGTAGAGTTATAATGTTTACTACCAGGTAGAGTTATCTTACCACACTGAGATATAATTCTGTTCTTCAACCATATTCTCTTCGTTATTTTGTCTCTTCTGACCCATGTTCTGTCCATCTCTCCCACAGATGATCAAACTGCAGGCATCCATCAAATATGGAGAAGAGGAGTACTCTGGAGCGAAGGTTAGTAGAGACTAGTATTGGACATATACTGGACTTGGCCAGAACTAGAACCATAATTAGCACCAGTACTAGAACCATGACTAGAACCTGAACTAGAACCAGAACTAGAACCATGACTAGAACCTGAACCAGAACTAGAACCATGACTAGAACATCAATTAAACCATGACTAGAACCAGAACTATAACCATGATTGGAACCATGACTTGAACCTGAACTAGAACTAGAACCATGACTAGAACCATGACTAGAACATCAATAGAACCATGACTAGAACAATGACTAGAGCCTGAACTAGACCTATGACTAGAGCCATGACTAGAACCATGACTAGAACCTGAACTAGAACCAGAACTAGAACCATGACTAGAACCTGAACCAGAACTAGAACCATGACTAGAACATCAATTAAACCATGACTAGAACCAGAACTATAACCATGATTGGAACCATGACTTGAACCTGAACTAGAACTAGAACCATGACTAGAACATCAATAGAACCATGACTAGAACCACAACTACAGCCTGAACTAGACCTATGACTAGAGCCATGATTAGAACCTGAACTAGAACCATGACTAGAATCATGACTAGAACCAGCACTAGAACCAGCACTAGAACCATGACTAGAACCTGAACTAGAACCATGACTAGAACCAGAACTAGAACCATGACTAGAACATCAATAGAATTATGACTCATGCCATAACTAGCACCATCATTAAAACAGAACCAGAACTAGAACCAGAACTAAACCATAACTAGAACCAAAACTAGAACAGAACTAAACCAGAACTAGAACCAGAACTTAACCAGAACTAGAACATAACTAAACCAGAACCGCAACTAGACCCAGAACTAGAACCATAACTTAACCAGAAATAGAACAGAACTTAACCAGAACTAGACCCAGAACTAGAACCATACCTTAACCAGAACTAGAACAGAACTAAACCAGAACTGGAACTAGAACCAGAACTTAACCAGAACTAGACCCATAACTAGAACCAGAACTAAAGACCAGAAACATGTACCTGGTAGTTACTGTATGTCATGAGGTCAGGAGATCCTAATATAACCTGGTAGTTACTGTATGTCATGAGGTCAGGAGAACTTAATATAACCTGGTAGTTACGGTATGTCATGAGGTCAGGAGAACCTAATATAACCTGGTAGTTACTGTATGTCATGAGGTCAGGAGAACCTAATATAACCTGGTAGTTACTGCATGAGGTCAGGAGAACCTAATATAACCTGGTAGTTACGGTATGTCATGAGGTCAGGAGAACTTAATATAACCTGGTAGTTACTGTATGTCATGAGGTCAGGAGAACCTAATATAACCTGGTAGTTACGGTATGTCATGAGGTCAGGAGAACTTAATATAACCTGGTAGTTACGGTATGTCATGAGGTCAGGAGAACTTAATATAACCTGGTAGTTACTGTATGTCATGAGGTCAGGAGAACTTAATATAACCTGGTAGTTACTGTATGTCATGAGGTCAGGAGAACTTAATATAACCTGGTAGTTACTGCATGTCATGAGGTCAGGAGAACTTAATATAACCTGGTAGTTACTGTATGTCATGAGGTCAGGAGAACCTAATATAACCTGGTAGTTACTGTATGTCATGAGGTCAGGAGAACCTAATATAACCTGGTAGTTACTGTATGTCATGAGGTCAGGAGAACCTAATATAACCTGGTAGTTACTGTATGTCATGAGGTCAGGAGAACTTAATATAACCTGGTAGTTACTGTATGTCATGAGGTCAGGAGAACCTAATATAACCTGGTAGTTACTGTATGTCATGAGGTCAGGATAACCTAATATAACCTGGTAGTTACTGTATGTCATGAGGTCAGGAGAACCTAATATAACCTGGTAGTTACTGTATGTCATGAGGTCAGGAGAACTTAATATAACCTGGTAGTTACTGTATGTCATGAGGTCAGGAGAACCTAATATAACCTGGTAGTTACTGTATGTCATGAGGTCAGGATAACTTAATATAACCTGGTAGTTACTGTATGTCATGAGGTCAGGAGAACCTAATATAACCTGGTAGTTACTGTATGTCATGAGGTCAGGATAACTTAATATAACCTGGTAGTTACTGTATGTCATGAGGTCAGGAGAACTTAAGTAGTTACTGTATGTCATGAGGTCAGGAGAACCTAAGTAGTGACTGTATGTCATGAGGTCAGGAGAACTTAATATAACCTGGTAGTTACTGTATGTCATGAGGTCAGGAGAACTTAAGTAGTTACGGTATGTCATGAGGTCAGGATAACTTAATATAACCTCTTATAACTGCTTAGTTAGTGTTTTTGATCCATTTAGAAACCCTTGAGACCCCTTATAACACATTTTCTCAACAAATACGCCCTTATGACTCCCTATAACCCTTTATGACCTCTTATAAGGCCTTTATGAACCCTCTCCCTGTCAGACACTGGTAGAGCAGCTTCCCCAGGACGACCCAGACTATGACGTGGACATGGGCTGTCTACTCTACAAGGAGGGGGAGTACGAGGAGGCTTGCAAGAAGTTCATGTCTGCCATGCAGGTGCTGGGCTACCAACCAGGTAACTGCACGCGCTCACACACACACAGAGGAAAACGTCTTTAACCTTTTGCCTGTCCTACAAGTCTCTTGCATTTGCTGAATCTCTCTCTTCCTCCCCCTAATTCTCTCCTCCTCTCCCTCCCTCCCTCTCCTCTCCCCTCTAATTCTCTCCTCCTCTCCATCCCTCTCTCTCCTCTCCCCCCTAATTCTCTCCTCCTCTCCCTCCCTCCCTCTCCTCTCCCCTCTAATTCTCTCCTCCTCTCCATCCCTCTCTCTCCTCTCCCCCCTAATTCTCTCCTCCTCTCCATCCCTCTCTCTCCTCTCCCCTCTAATTCTCTCCTCCTCTCCCTCCCTCTCTCTCTTCCTCCCCCTAATTCTCTCCTCCTCTCCCTCCCTCTCTCTCCTCTCCCTCCCTCTCTCTCCTCTCCCTCCCTCTCTCTCTTCCTCCCCCTAATTCTCTCCTCCTCTCCCTCCCTCTCTCTCCTCTCCCTCCCTCTCTCTCTTCCTCCCCCTAATTCTCTCCTCCTCTCCCTCCCTCTCTCTCCTCTCCCTCCCTCTCTCTCTTCCTCCCCCTAATTCTCTCCTCCTCTCCCTCCCTCTCTCTCCTCTCCCTCCCTCTCTCTCTTCCTCCCCCTAATTCTCTCCTCCTCTCCCTCCCTCTCTCTCCTCTCCCTCCCTCTCTCTCTTCCTCCCCCTAATTCTCTCCTCCTCTCCCTCCCTCTCTCTCCTCTCCCCTCTAATTCTCTCCTCCTCTCCCTCCCTCTCTCTCTTCCTCCCCCTAATTCTCTCCTTCTCTCCCTCCCTCTCTCTTCCTCCCCCTAATTCTCTCCTCCTCTCCCTCCCTCTCTCTTCCTCCCCCTAATTCTCTCCTCCTCTCCCTCCCTCTCTCTCCTCTCCCCCTAATTCTCTCCTCCTCTCCCTCCCTCTCTCTTCCTCCCCCTAATTCTCTCCTCCTCTCCCTCCCTCTCTCTCCTCTCCCCTCTAATTCTCTCCTCCTCTCCCTCCCTCTCTCTCTTCCTCCCCCTAATTCTCTCCTCCTCTCCCTCCCTCTCTCTTCCTCCCCCTAATTCTCTCCTCTTCTCCATCCCTCTCTCTCCTCTCCCCCCTAATTCTCTCCTCCTCTCCCTCCCTCTCTCTCCTCTCCCCTCTAATTCTCTCCTCCTCTCCCTCCCTCTCTCTCTTCCTCCCCCTAATTCTCTCCTCCTCTCCCTCCCTCTCTCTCCTCTCCCTCCCTCTCTCTCTTCCTCCCCCTAATTCTCTCCTCCTCTCCCTCCCTCTCTCTCCTCTCCCTCCCTCTCTCTCTTCCTCCCCCTAATTCTCTCCTCCTCTCCCTCCCTCTCTCTCCTCTCCCTCCCTCTCTCTCTTCCTCCCCCTAATTCTCTCCTCCTCTCCCTCCCTCTCTCTCCTCTCCCTCCCTCTCTCTCTTCCTCCCCCTAATTCTCTCCCTCCTCTCCCTCCCTCTCTCTCCTCTCCCCTCTAATTCTCTCCTCCTCTCCCTCCCTCTCTCTCTTCCTCCCCCTAATTCTCTCCTCCTCTCCCTCCCTCTCTCTTCCTCCCCCTAATTCTCTCCTCCTCTCCCTCCCTCTCTCTCTTCCTCCCCCTAATTCTCTCCTCCTCTCCCTCCCTCTCTCTTCCTCCCCCTAATTCTCTCCTCCTCTCCCTCCCTCTCTCTCCTCTCCCCCTAATTATCTCCTCCTCTCCCTCCCTCTCTCTTCCTCCCCCTAATTCTCTCCTCCTCTCCCTCCCTCTCTCTCCTCTCCCCTCTAATTCTCTCCTCCTCTCCCTCCCTCTCTCTCTTCCTCCCCCTAATTCTCTCCTCCTCTCCCTCCCTCTCTCTTCCTCCCCCTAATTCTCTCCTCTTCTCCCTCCCTCTCTCTCTTCCTCCCCCTAATTCTCTCCTCCTCTCCCTCCCTCTCTCTCTTCCTCCCCCTAATTATCTCCTCCTCTCCCTCCCTCTCTCTCTTCCTCCCCCTAATTCTCTCCTCCTCTCCCTCCCTCTCTCTCCTCTCCCCTCTAATTCTCTCTTCCTCTCCCTCCCTCTCTCTCCTCTCCCCCATAATTCTCCCCTCCTCTCCCTCCCTCTCTCTCCTCTCCCCCTAATTCTCTCCTCCTCTCCCTCCCTCTCTCTCTTCCTCCCCCTAATTCTCTCCTCCTCTCCCTCCCTCTCTCTCCTCTCCCCTCTAATTCTCTCCTCTCCCCCATAATTCTCTCCTCCTCTCCCTCCCTCTCTCTCTTCCTCCCCCTAATTCTCTCCTCCTCTCCCTCCCTCTCTCTCCTCTCCCCTCTAATTCTCTCCTCTCCCCCATAATTCTCCCCTCCTCTCCCTCCCTCTCTCTCCTCTCCCCCTCATTCTCTCCTCTCCCCCTAATTCTCTCCTCCTCTCCCTCCCTCTCTCTCCTCTCCCCCATAATTCTCTCCTCCTCTCCCTCCCTCTCTCTCCTCTCCCCCCTAATTCTCTCCTCCTCCCCCTCACTCTCTCCTCTCCCCCTAATTCTCTCCTCCTCTCCCTCCCTCTCTCTCCTCTCCCCCCTAATTCTCACCTCCTCTCCCTCCCTCTCTCTCCTCTCCCCCTAATTCTCTCCTCCTCTCCCTCCCTCTCTCTCCTCTCCCCCTAATTCTCTCCTTCTCTCCCTCTCTCTCCTCTCCGCCCTCCCTATCTCCCTGCCCCCCCCCCTAATTGTCTCCTCCTCTCCCTCCCTCTCTCTCCTCTCCCCCTAATTCTCTCCTCTCCCCCTAATTCTCTCCTCCTCTCCCTCCCTCTCTCTCCTCTCCCCCATAATTCTCTCCTCCTCTCCCTCCCTCTCTCTCCTCTCCCCCCTAATTCTCTCCTCCTCCCCCTCACTCTCTCCTCTCCCCCTAATTCTCTCCTCCTCTCCCTCCCTTTCTCTCCTCTCCCCCCTAATTCTCACCTCCTCTCCCTCCCTCTCTCTCTCCTCTCCCCCTAATTCTCTCCTCCTCTCCCTCCCTCTCTCTCCTCTCCCCCTAATTCTCTCCTTCTCTCCCTCTCTCTCCTCTCCGCCTTCCCTATCTCCCTGTCCCTCCCCCCTAATGGTCTCCTCCTCTCCCTGCCTCTCTCTCCTCCCTCCTGTCTCAGAACTGTCCTACAACATAGGTCTGTGCTACTACAGTATGAAACAGTATGGTCAGGCCCTCAAGTTCATCGGAGAGATCATCGAGAGAGGGATCAGGGAACATCCAGGTCGGCTTTAAAATGACAGCACACCTGTTTAGTTAGATACCTGATCACCCTGTTGGGGTTTTCCCTTAGTGACCCTCCTTATCATGTCATGTTTTTCCCTGACCATCCTGTGTCTCTCTGTGCTGTGTGTGTGTGTTCTCGTCGTCCAGAGCTGAGCGTTGGCATGACGACAGAGGGCATTGACGTGAGGAGTGTTGGGAACACCCTGATCCTACATGAGACCGCCCTCATAGAAGGCTTCAACCTCAAGGCTGCTATAGAATACCAGCTAAAAAACTGTGAGTACATTCAGCAGCCGTGTGGTTAGAGTATCCGCCCTGAGATTGGAGGGTTGGGAGTTCAATCCCCGGCCGAGTCGTAACAAAAACTGTAAAAATGGGACCTGATTGACTCTCTGCTTGACTCTCAGCATTAAGGAGATAGGTTGGTGTCTAAAGCTCTGTGATAGACTAGCATTCTGTCCAGGGGGTGTACTGTGATAGACTAGCATTCTATTCAGGGGGTGTACTGTGATAGACTAGCATTCTATTCAGGGGGTGTACTGTGATAGACTAGCATTCTATTCAGGGGGTGTACTGTGATAGACTAGCATTCTATTCAGGGGGTGTACTGTGATAGACTAGCATTCTATTCAGGGGGTGTACTGTGATAGACTAGCATTCTATTCAGGGGGTGTACTGTGATAGACTAGAATTCTATTCAGGGGGTGTACTGTGATAGACTAGCATTCTATTCAGGGGGTGTATTGTGATAGACTAGCATTCTATTCAGGGGTGTACTGTGATAGACTAGCATTCTATTCAGGGGGTGTACTGTGATAGACTAGCATTCTGTCCAGGGGGTGTACTGTGATAGACTAGCATTCTATTCAGGGGGTGTACTGTGATAGACTAGCATTCTATTCCGGTGGTGTACTGTGATAGACTAGCATTCTATTCAGGGGGTGTACTGTGATAGACTAGCATTCTATTCAGGGGGTGTACTGTGATCCAGGGGGTGTACTGTGATAGACTAGCATTCTGTCCAGGGGGTGTACTGTGATAGACTAGCATTCTGTCCAGGGGGTGTACTGTGATCCAGGGGGTGTACTGTGATAGACTAGCATTCTGTCCAGGGGGTGTACTGTGATAGACTAGCATTCTCTCCAGGGGGTGTACTGTGATAGACTAGCATTCTGTCCAGGGGGTGTACTGTGATAGACTAGCATTCTGTCCAGGGGGTGTACTGTGATAGACTAGCATTCTGTCCAGGGGGTGTACTGTGATAGACTAGCATTCTATTCAGGGGGTGTACTGTGATAGACTAGCATTCTATTCAGGGGGTGTACTGTGATAGACTAGCATTCTATTCAGGGGGTGTACTGTGATAGACTAGCATTCTATTCAGGGGGTGTACTGTGATAGACTAGCATTCTATTCAGGGGGTGTACTGTGATAGACTAGCATTCTATTCAGGGGGTGTACTGTGATAGACTAGAATTCTATTCAGGGGGTGTACTGTGATAGACTAGCATTCTATTCAGGGGTGTACTGTGATAGACTAGCATTCTATTCAGGGGGTGTACTGTGATAGACTAGCATTCTGTCCAGGGGGTGTACTGTGATAGACTAGCATTCTATTCAGGGGGTGTACTGTGATAGACTAGCATTCTATTCCGGTGGTGTACTGTGATAGACTAGCATTCTATTCAGGGGGTGTACTGTGATAGACTAGCATTCTATTCAGGGGGTGTACTGTGATCCAGGGGGTGTACTGTGATAGACTAGCATTCTGTCCAGGGGGTGTACTGTGATAGACTAGCATTCTGTCCAGGGGGTGTACTGTGATCCAGGGGGTGTACTGTGATAGACTAGCATTCTGTCCAGGGGGTGTACTGTGATAGACTAGCATTCTGTCCAGGGGGTGTACTGTGATAGACTAGCATTCTCTCCAGGGGGTGTACTGTGATAGACTAGCATTCTGTCCAGGGGGTGTACTGTGATAGACTAGCATTCTGTCCAGGGGGTGTACTGTGATAGACTAGCATTCTGTCCAGGGGGTGTACTGTGATAGACTAGCATTCTGTCCAGGGGGTGTACTGTGACCAGGCTGTGAGAAATTACCAGCTGAAAAACTGTCTGTTCTCATAGTATACCAGGCTGCTACTCTCTGTTTATAATCTATGCGTAGTCACTTAAACTCTACCTACATGTACATATCACCTCAATTACCTCAACTAACCGGTGCCCCCCGCACATTATATAGCCACGCTATTGTTATTTTACTGCTGCTCTTTAATTATTTGTTACTTTTATTTCTTTATTTTTTTACTTTACTTTACTTCTATTTTCTACTTAATAAAATGCATAAGGGCTTGTAAGTAAGCTCCACTCTGTCTCTCTGTCTGTCTGTCTCCAGGCGATGCAGCTCAGGAGGCCTTGACTGACATGCCTCCCAGATCAGAGGAGGTACTGTGTGTGTACTTGTGTGTGTGTACGTATGTATGTCAGCCCTTTACCACTCATGTAGGTTGGAGACAGTGGTGCTGTAAGGTACATCTCTATCTGTGGCTCAGTGGGTGCTGCCCTCTAATGACCATCTATATCAACACTCACACACTGATGGGGATCAGGGGACCAGGAGCACTCTGTCATACAGAAAGCTGTTGTGATGTGTGTGTGGAGACATTCTCCTTCTAACCAATGGACAATGAAATATCATTTTAATTTATTTTAATTTGATCCTGTATTTAACTAGGCAAGTTAGTTAAAGAGCAAATAGTTATTTCCACATGTCTGTTGTCCTGTAGGAGCTGGACCCAGTGACGCTCCACAACCAGGCCCTGATGAACATGGATAAGAAGCCATCGGAGGGTTTTGAGAAACTGGCCTTCCTCCTGCAGCAGATCCCCTTCCCCCCGGTCACCTTCGGAAACCTGCTGCTACTATACTGCAAATATGAGGTAGGGTATTCTACGGTACTATAGTATATTATACTATTATACAGTACTATATTATACTGTACTCTACTGCAAATATGAGGTAGGGTATTCTACGGTACTATAGTATATTATACTATTATACAGTACTATATTATACTGTACTCTACTGCAAATATGAGGTAGGGCATTCTACGGTACTATAGTATATTATACTATTATACAGTACTATATTATACTGTACTCTACTCTATTATACTGTATTCTACTATATTATACTGTAGTCTAATATATTATACTATTATACTGTACTCTACGGTACTATAGTATATTATACTATTATACAGTACTATATTATACTGTACTCTACTCTATTATACTATTATACTGTATTCTACTATATTATACTGTAGTCTAATATATTATACTATTATACTGTACTCTACTATACTCTACTATATTATACTATTATACAGTACTATATTATACTGTACTCTACTCTATTATACTATTATACTGTATTCTACTATATTATACTGTAGTCTAATATATTATACTATTATACTGTACTCTACTATACTCTACTATATTATACTATTATACAGTACTATATTATACTGTACTCTACTCTATTATACTATTATACTGTATTCTACTATATTATACTGTAGTCTAATATATTATACGATTATACTGTACTCTACTATACTCTACTATATTATACTGTAGTCTAATATATTATACTATTATACTATACTCTACTATATTATACTATTATACAGTACTATACTATATTATAATATACTCTACTGTACTCTACTCTATTATACTATTATACTGTATTCTACTATATTATACTGTAGTCTAATATATTATACTATTATACTGTACTCTACTATACTCTACTATATTATACTATTATACAGTACTATACTATATTATATTATACTCTACTGTGCTCTACTATATTATACTAGTATACTGTACTCTACTATATTATATTAAACTATACTGCACTCTACTATATTATACTATTATTCTGTACTCTACTATAATATACTATTATACTGTACTTTACTATATTGTACTATAGTCTAATATATTATACTATTATACTGTACTATACTCTACTGTACTCTACTATACTATACTATTATACTGTACTCTACTATATTGTACTCTACTATACTGTACTCTACTATATTATACTATGCCCTGCTGTACTCTACTATACTATACTCTACTGTACTCTACTATATTATATTATACTCTACTGTACTCTACTATATTATATTATACTCTACTGCACTCTACTGTTATACTGTACTCTACTATTATACTGTACTCTACTGTTATACTGTACTCTACTGTTATACTGTACTCTACTATTATACTGTACTATACTGTTATACTGTACTCTACTGTTATACTGTACTCTACTATATTATACTCTACTATACTGTACTCTACTATATTATACTATACCCTGCTGTACTATACTATACTCTACTGTACTCTACTATATTATATTATACTCTACTGTACTCTACTATATTATATTATACTCTACTGCACTCTACTGTTATACTGTACTCTACTGTTATACTGTACTCTACTGTTATACTGTACTCTACTATATTATACTCTACTGTACTCTACTGTTATACTGTACTCTACTGTTATACTGTACTCTACTATTATACTGTACTATACTGTTATACTGTACTCTACTGTTATACTGTACTCTACTATATTATACTCTACTGTACTCTACTGTTATACTGTACTCTACTGTTATACTGTACTCTACTATTATACTGTACTATACTGTTATACTGTACTCTACTGTTATACTGTACTCTACTATATTATACTCTACTATACTGTACTCTACTATATTATACTCTACTGTACTCTACTGTTATACTGTACTCTACTGTTATACTGTACTCTACTATTATACTGTACTATACTGTTATACTGTACTCTACTGTCATACTGTACTCTACTGTACTCTACTACTGTATATCTACTATACTCTACTGTACTCTACTACTGTATATCTACTATACTCTACTGTACTCTACTACTGTATATCTACTATACTCTACTGTACTCTACTACTGTATATCTACTATACTCTACTGTACTCTACTACTGTATATCTACTATACTCTACTGTACTCTACTACTGTATATCTACTGTACTCTACTACTGTATATCTACAACTGTATATCTACTGTACTCTACTACTGTATAGCTACTATACTCTACTGTACTCTACTACTGTACTCTACTACTGTATATCTACTATACTCTACTATACTCTACTGTACTCTACTACTGTGTATCTACTATACTATACTGTGCTCTACTATACTCTACTGTACTCTACTACTGTATATCTACTGTACTCTACTACTGTATATATACTACTGTATATCTACTATACTCTACTGTACTCTACTACTGTATATATACTATACTCTGCTGTACTCTACTACTGTATATCTACTATACTCTACTGTACTCTACTACTGTATATCTACTGTACTCTACTACTGTATATCTACTACTGTATATCTACTATACTCTACTGTACTCTACTACTGTATATCTACTATACTCTACTGTACTCTACTACTGTATATCTACTGTACTCTACTACTGTATATCTACTACTGTATATCTACTATACTCTACTATACTCTACTACTGTATATCTACTATACTCTACTGTACTCTACTACTGTATATCTACTATACTCTACTGTACTCTACTGCTGTATATCTACTATACTCTACTGTACTCCACTACTGTATATCTACTATACTCTACTGTACTCTACTACTGTATATCTACTATACTTTCATTCTTTCTCTCCTTATATTCTGTCTCAGTATTTTGATCTGGCTGCTGATGTGATGGCAGAGAATGCACACCTCACCTACAAGTTCCTCACCCCGGTAAGAACCACAGGTCCCTTTTATTGTCCTATATGTTCATACTACATCCCTACGGTCAGTCACTAGGGATAGTTTTACTTCAAAAGCATACATGTTAGTCTGACCCTGAAGTGATGTCCACATTACATTTTCCATGTGGGATTGAAAGACCTCTATATAAATCCTGTGGGATTGAAAGACCTCTATATAAATCCTGTGGGATTGAAAGACCTCTATATAAATCCTGTTCTGGATTGAAAGACCTCTATATAAATCCTGTTCTAGATTGAAAGACCTCTATATAAATCCTGTTCTTGCTACACATCCCCAATTAATTTTCTGGTCCTCCTTCTCCTGCTATGTAATAAACAGTTGATCTATGTGGTCTCTACCGTTCCAGTATCTGTATGAGTTTCTGGACGCCATGTTGACCTGCCAGACAGCTCCAGAGGAGGTAACAACACAACTACACACCATGTACACCCTGTACCACCTACTACCTAGTACTAATCACCCTGTACCACCTACTACCTAGTACTAATCACTCTATACTACCTACTACCTAGTACTAATCACTCTATACTACCTACTACCTAGTACTAATCACTATACTACCTACTACCTAATACTAATCACTCTATACTACCTACTACCTAGTATTAATCACTCTATACTACCTACTACCTAGTACTAATAACTGTATACTACCTATTGCCTAGTACTAATCACTATACTACCTACTGCCTAGTACTAATAACTATACTACCTACTACATAGTACTAATCACTGTATACAACCAACTACCTAGTACTAATCACTATACTACCTACTACCTAGTTCTATCACTATACTACCTACTACCTAGTACTAATCACTCTATACTACCTACTACCTAGTACTAATCACTATACTACCTACTACCTAGTACTAATCACCCCATACTCCCTACTACCTAGTACTAATCACACTATACTACCTGCTACCTAGTACTAATCACACTATACTACCTACTACCTAGTTCTATCACTATACTACCTACTACCTAGTACTAATCACTATACTACCTACTACCTAGTTCTATCACTATACTACCTACTACCTAGTACTAATCACTTTATACTACCTACTCTCTAGTAATAATCACCCCATACTCCCTACTGCCTAGTACTAATCACTCTATACTACCTACTACCTAGTACTAATCACTATACTACCTACTACCTAGTACTAATCACTATATACTACCTACTACCTAGTACTAATCACTCTATACTACCTACTACTAGTACTAATCACTATTCTACCTACTGTCTAGTACTAATCACTGTATACAACCTACTGCCTACTAGTACTAATAACTGTATACTACCTACTGTCTAGTACTAATCACTGTATACAACCTACTACCTAGTACTAATCACTGTATACTACCTACTGTCTAGTACTAATCACTGTATACAACCTACTACCTAGTACTAATCACTGTATACTACCTACTGTCTAGTACTAATCACTGTATATTACCTACTCCCTAGTACTAATCACTGTATACTACCTACTGTCTAGTACTAATCACTGTATATTACCTACTACCTAGTACTAATAACTGTATACTACCTACTCCATAGTACTAATCATTCTCTACTAGCATCAACCTTCTGTAGTATTAAACACACCTCTACTACACACATATATTTCTGTTTCATGTTTTAGCCAGTGACCTGAATGTTCCACAATATAATGAACCAGTCCTCTACATTGCAGAGACTTTAAAGTCTTGCTGCTCTTTGTATATTCTGAGGTAAATATTCCTGTCTCTGATCATGTCTCTTGTGTTTGACCAACGCAGGCCTTCAGGAAGTTTGATGAGATGAACGCCAAGTTGACAGATCAACTACGCAAGCTGACCAAACAGGTTAGAATCTTCCAGTCTCCTCTCTCTCTCTGTCTTCCGATGTTGTCTGGTTATCCTGTTTATCCTGTTGATGTTGTATGTTTATCATGTTATCCTGTTGTCATCCTTCTCTCATCTATTTGGTCTTCCATTCTCCTTTTCTTTCGTCCGAGGCCCCACAGGTTACATTCTTCCATTCTGCTCTCTCAGGCCACCAGCTTGTTTATTAGCTTTAGTCTGCGTCCCTAATGGAACCCTACACTCTTAGGAAAAAGGGTTCCAAAAGGGTTCTTCGGCTGTCCCCATAGGAGAATCCTTTGAAGAACTCTTTTTGGTTCCAGGTAGAACTCTTTTTGGTTCCATGTAGAACTCTTTTTGGTTCCAGGTAGAACTCTTTTTGGTTCCCTCTGTGTAAAAGATTCTACATGGAACTCAAAAGGGTTCTACCTGGAACCAAAAAGGGTTCTTCAAAGGATTCTCCTATGGGGACAGCCGAAGAACCCTTTTATAGGTTCTAGATAGCACTTTTTTTTTTCCTCCTAAGAGTGTATTCCCTATATAGTGCACTACTTTTGAGTTGAGCCCAATGGGACTAGGGTGCCATTTGGGACGAAAGCTTACCTTTTCCAAGCCTTCTACAGCACAGTCATTTCTCTGATCTGGTCACATGGGTGCTGTTTAACCTTTATAGCTTTAAATTGCTATCAGTCATGTGTTTTTACAGACAGACATCACGTTTTCCCCTGTTCAGGATACAGTGATAAGACTGTGTTATTATTGGAGAGAACAACATAAAGCATCCATAGTCCGTGACCTGTGTGTAGTCTGTCTCTAAGGTGCAGGAAGCCAGGCTAGCCCGTGACCTGTGTGTAATCTTTGTCTCTAAGGTGCAGGAAGCCAGGCTAGCCCGTGACCTGTGTGTAATCTTTGTCTCTAAGGTGCAGGAAGCCAGGCTAGCCCGTGACCTGTGTGTAGTCTTTGTCTCTAAGGTGCAGGAAGCCAGGCTAGTCTGTGATCTGTGTGTAATCTTTGTCTCTAAGGTGCAGGAAGCCAGGCTAGTCCGTGACCTGTGTGTAATCTTTGTCTCTAAGGTGCAGGAAGCCAGGCTAGTCCGTGACCTGTGTGTAGTCTTTGTCTCTAAGGTGCAGGAAGCCAGGCTAGCCCGTGACCTGTGTGTAGTCTCTCTAAGGTGCAGGAAGCCAGGCTAGCCCGTGACCTGTGTGTAGTCTTTGTCTCTAAGGTGCAGGAAGCCAGGCTAGCCCGTGACCTGTGTGTAATCTGTCTCTAAGGTGCAGGAAGCCAGGCTAGCTCGTGACCTGTGTGTTGTCTTTCTTAGGTGCAGGAAGCCAGGCTAGTCCGTGACCTGTGTGTAGTCTCTCTTAGGTGCAGGAAGCCAGGCTAGTCCGTGACCTGTGTGTAGTCTGTCTCTAAGGTGCAGGAAGCCAGGCTAGTCCGTGACCTGTGTGTAGTCTTTGTCTCTAAGGTGCAGGAAGCCAGGCTAGCCCGTGACCTGTGTGTAGTCTGTCTCTAAGATACAGGAAGCCAGGCTAGCCCGTGACCTGTGTGTAATCTTTGTCTCTAAGGTGCAGGAAGCCAGGCTAGCCCGTGACCTGTGTGTAATCTTTGTCTCTAAGATACAGGAAGCCAGACTAGCCCGGGATACCGAAGCCTTGAAGAAAACCCTCCAGGACTACGATGAGATGGTGGAGAAGTGAGTAGACCCCACCCCTACTGAGTATTCTCCTGTCTGATTGGTAGCTTGTCTCACCTTTCTCTTCCCTGATTGGTGACTTACCTCACCTACTCTGCTGGTTGGTCACTTTGGTCCATTATGCTTCCCTGATTGGTGGCTGGTCTGGATCTTCTCCCTGTCTGATTGGTGGCTGGTCTGGACCTTCTCCCTGTCTAATTGGTGGCTGGTCTGGACCTTCTCCCTGTCTGATTGGTGGCTGGTCTGGACATTCTCTCTTCCTGATTGGTGGCTGGTCTGGACCTTCTCCCTTCCTGATTGGTGGCTGGTCTGGAACTTCTCCCTTCCTGATTGGTGGCTGGTCTGGACCTTCTCCCTTCCTGATTGGTGGCTGGTCTGGAACTTCTCCCTTCCTGATTGGTGGCTGGTCTGGACCTTCTCCCTTCCTGATTGGTGGCTGGTCTGGAACTTCTCCCTTCTTGATTGGTGGCTGGTCTGGAACTTCTCCCTGTCTGATTGGTGGCTGGTCTGGACCTTCTCCCTTCCTGATTGGTGGCTGGTCTGGACCTTCTCCCTTCCTGATTGGTGGCTGGTCTGGACCTTCTCCCTTCCTGATTGGTGGCTGGTCTGGACCTTCTCCCTTCCTGATTGGTGGCTGGTCTGGACCTTCTCCCTTCCTGATTGGTGGCTGGTCTGGACCTTCTCCCTTCCTGATTGGTGGCTGGTCTGGACCTTCTCCCTTCCTGATTGGTGGCTGGTCTGGACCTTCTCCCTGTCTGATTGGTGGCTGGTCTGGACCTTCTCCCTGTCTGGTTGTCTGAATGGTGTATCTCCTCTTCTTCCGTATTGGTGACTCAGACTAACATCTACTGCTATAGTTGTTACCTCCTTTAAAAGTTGGGAGCTGACGCTGCGGGACTTAACTCCACTCCAGTTTATATATATATATATAACATGTCTTACTGAGCCTTTCCATAAGTCCTCTCCAGTTTATATATATATATATACCATGTCTTACTGAGCCTTTCCATAAGTCCACTCCAGTTTATATATACAGTGCCTTGCGAAAGTATTCGGCCCCCTTGAACTTTGCGACCTTTTGCCACATTTCAGGCTTCAAACATAAAGATATAAAACTGTATTTTTTTGTGAAGAATCAACAACAAGTGGGACACAATCATGAAGTGGAACGACATTTATTGGATATTTCAAACTTTTTTAACAAATCAAAAACTGAAAAATTGGGCGTGCAAAATTATTCAGCCCCCTTTAAGTTAATACTTTGTAGCGCCACCTTTTGCTGCGATTACAGCTGTAAGTCGCTTGAGGTATGTCTCTATCAGTTTTGCACATCGAGAGACTGACATTTTTTCCCATTCCTCCTTGCAAAACAGCTCGAGCTCAGTGAGGTTGGATACTTTACAGTATTGTAGCCTACTGTACCTGATCATATTCCTGGGCTTTACAGTGTTGTAGCCTACTGTACCTGATCATATTCCTGGGCTTTACAGTATTGTAGCCTACTGTACCTGATCATATTCCTGGGCTTTACAGTATTGTAGCCTACTGTACCTGATCATATTCCTGGGCTTTACAGTATTGTAGCCTACTGTACCTGATCATATTCCTGGGCTTTACAGTATTGTAGCCTACTGTACCTGATCATATTCCTGGGCTTTACAGTATTGTAGCCTACTGTACCTGATCATATTCCTGGGCTTTACAGTATTGTAGCCTACTGTACCTGATCATATTCCTGGGCTTTACAGTATTGTAGCCTACTGTGCCTGATCATATTCCTGGGCTTTACAGTATGGTAGCCTACTGTACCTGATCATTTTCCTGGGCTTTACAGTATTGTAGCCTACTGTAACTGATCATATTCCTGGGCTTTACAGTATTGTAGCCTACTGTAACTGATAATTTTCCTGGACTTTACAGTATTGTAGCCTACTGTACCTGATCATTTTCCTGGGCTTTACAGTGTTGTCTCCTACTGTGCCTGATCATTTTCCTGGGCTTTACAGTGTTGTCTCCTACTGTGCCTGATCATTTTCCTGGGCTTTACAGTATTGTAGCCTACTGTACCTGATCATTTTCCTGGGCTCTCGAGGTCGGTGTAAAACAGGCATCTGATTATATTGTTTGTGAATGGCAATGTCCGTGACCAAAATCACCAAGTCTACCAGTACTTTTGAAATGTCTCCAGTAGATTTTACATATTCCTCCTGAAAGCTCTAATCTGCTCACTTAAATGAATAGAGATCCTGGTCACGGTGCTACAGTATATTGTTACAGCATAATCAAAGTGAGGACAATCGGCGTTCTGCTGTATACTTATAGTCTATTGTAACCTGAAAGTCACACCTTTCCTCACCCCGCCCAAAACTCCACCCTTTAACACAGTTACCATTCAAAAACGAGCTGTTTATCTAAAAAAAAAGACATTGCGACCAAAGAGAACAGACAAAATGGACATTGTTCTCATCAAGACGGCTATAAGTAAGTGATGTCTGCTAAATAATCAAGTTAGATTTCTCCAGAAATAAAGAATTAAAAATAACACCCCACATCCCAGTTCTGATGACCCAGGCTAAGATCTACTGGTATATAACTGTTGTCCTGTAGGTACATCCCAGTTCTGATGGCCCAGGCTAAGATCTACTGGTATATAACTGTTGTCCTGTAGGTACATCCCAGTTCTGATGGCCCAGGCTAAGATCTACTGGTATATAACTGTTGTCCTGTCCTGTAGGTACATCCCAGTTCTGATGGCCCAGGCTAAGATCTACTGGTATATAACTGTTGTCCTGTCCTGTAGGTACATCCCAGTTCTGATGACCCAGGCTAAGATCTACTGGTATATAACTGTTGTCCTGTAGGTACATCCCAGTTCTGATGACCCAGGCTAAGATCTACTGGTATATAACTGTTGTCCTGTAGGTACATCCCAGTTCTGATGGCCCAGGCTAAGATCTACTGGTATATAACTGTTGTCCTGTAGGTACATCCCAGTTCTGATGACCCAGGCTAAGATCTACTGGTATATAACTGTTGTCCTGTAGGTACATCCCAGTTCTGATGGCCCAGGCTAAGATCTACTGGTATATAACTGTTGTCCTGTAGGTACATCCCAGTTCTGATGACCCAGGCTAAGATCTACTGGTATATAACTGTTGTCCTGTCCTGTAGGTACATCCCAGTGCTGATAACCCAGGCTAAGATCTACTGGTATATAACTGTTGTCCTGTAGGTACATCCCAGTTCTGATGACCCAGGCTAAGATCTACTGGTATATAACTGTTGTCCTGTAGGTACATCCCAGTTCTGATGACCCAGGCTAAGATCTACTGGTATATAACTGTTGTCCTGTAGGTACATCCCAGTTCTGATGACCCAGGCTAAGATCTACTGGTATATAACTGGTATATAACTGTTGTCCTGTAGGTACATCTCTGTGCTGATAACCCAGGCTAAGATCTACTGGTATATAACTGTTGTCCTGTCCTGTAGGTACATCCCAGTTCTGATGGCCCAGGCTAAGATCTACTGGTATATAACTGTTGTCCTGTCCTGTAGGTACATCCCAGTTCTGATGGCCCAGGCTAAGATCTACTGGTATATAACTGTTGTCCTGTCCTGTAGGTACATCCCAGTTCTGATGGCCCAGGCTAAGATCTACTGGTATATAACTGTTGTCCTGTCCTGTAGGTACATCCCAGTTCTGATGGCCCAGGCTAAGATCTACTGGTATATAACTGTTGTCCTGTCCTGTAGGTACATCCCAGTTCTGATGGCCCAGGCTAAGATCTACTGGTATATAACTGTTGTCCTGTCCTGTAGGTACATCCCAGTTCTGATGGCCCAGGCTAAGATCTACTGGTATATAACTGTTGTCCTGTAGGTACATCCCAGTTCTGATGACCCAGGCTAAGATCTACTGGTATATAACTGTTGTCCTGTCCTGTAGGTACATCCCAGTTCTGATGGCCCAGGCTAAGATCTACTGGTATATAACTGTTGTCCTGTAGGTACATCCCAGTTCTGATGGCCCAGGCTAAGATCTACTGGTATATAACTGTTGTCCTGTAGGTACATCCCAGTGCTGATGGCCCAGGCTAAGATCTACTGGTATATAACTGTTGTCCTGTCCTGTAGGTACATCCCAGTTCTGATGACCCAGGCTAAGATCTACTGGTATATAACTGTTGTCCTGTCCTGTAGGTACATCCCAGTGCTGATGGCCCAGGCTAAGATCTACTGGTATATAACTGTTGTCCTGTAGGTACATCCCAGTTCTGATAACCCAGGCTAAGATCTACTGGTATATAACTGTTGTCCTGTCCTGTAGGTACATCCCAGTTCTGATGACCCAGGCTAAGATCTACTGGTATATAACTGTTGTCCTGTAGGTACATCCCAGTTCTGATGGCCCAGGCTAAGATCTACTGGAATATAACTGTTGTCCTGTCCTGTAGGTACATCCCAGTGCTGATAACCCAGGCTAAGATCTACTGGTATATAACTGTTGTCCTGTCCTGTAGGTACATCCCAGTTCTGATGGCCCAGGCTAAGATCTACTGGTATATAACTGTTGTCCTGTCCTGTAGGTACATCCCAGTTCTGATGGCCCAGGCTAAGATCTACTGGTATATAACTGTTGTCCTGTAGGTACATCCCAGTTCTGATGGCCCAGGCTAAGATCTACTGGAATATAACTGTTGTCCTGTCCTGTAGGTACATCCCAGTGCTGATAACCCAGGCTAAGATCTACTGGTATATAACTGTTGTCCTGTCCTGTAGGTACATCCCAGTTCTGATGGCCCAGGCTAAGATCTACTGGTATATAACTGTTGTCCTGTCCTGTAGGTACATCCCAGTTCTGATGGCCCAGGCTAAGATCTACTGGTATATAACTGTTGTCCTGTAGGTACATCCCAGTTCTGATGACCCAGGCTAAGATCTACTGGTATATAACTGTTGTCCTGTCCTGTAGGTACATCCCAGTGCTGATAACCCAGGCTAAGATCTACTGGTATATAACTGTTGTCCTGTAGGTACATCCCAGTTCTGATGACCCAGGCTAAGATCTACTGGTATATAACTGTTGTCCTGTAGGTACATCCCAGTTCTGATGACCCAGGCTAAGATCTACTGGTATATAACTGTTGTCCTGTAGGTACATCCCAGTTCTGATGACCCAGGCTAAGATCTACTGGTATATAACTGGTATATAACTGTTGTCCTGTAGGTACATCTCTGTGCTGATAACCCAGGCTAAGATCTACTGGTATATAACTGTTGTCCTGTCCTGTAGGTACATCCCAGTTCTGATGGCCCAGGCTAAGATCTACTGGTATATAACTGTTGTCCTGTCCTGTAGGTACATCCCAGTTCTGATGGCCCAGGCTAAGATCTACTGGTATATAACTGTTGTCCTGTAGGTACATCCCAGTTCTGATGGCCCAGGCTAAGATCTACTGGAATATAACTGTTGTCCTGTCCTGTAGGTACATCCCAGTGCTGATAACCCAGGCTAAGATCTACTGGTATATAACTGTTGTCCTGTCCTGTAGGTACATCCCAGTTCTGATGGCCCAGGCTAAGATCTACTGGTATATAACTGTTGTCCTGTCCTGTAGGTACATCCCAGTTCTGATGGCCCAGGCTAAGATCTACTGGTATATAACTGTTGTCCTGTAGGTACATCCCAGTTCTGATGACCCAGGCTAAGATCTACTGGTATATAACTGTTGTCCTGTCCTGTAGGTACATCCCAGTTCTGATGGCCCAGGCTAAGATCTACTGGTATATAACTGTTGTCCTGTAGGTACATCCCAGTTCTGATGGCCCAGGCTAAGATCTACTGGTATATAACTGTTGTCCTGTAGGTACATCCCAGTGCTGATGGCCCAGGCTAAGATCTACTGGTATATAACTGTTGTCCTGTCCTGTAGGTACATCCCAGTTCTGATGACCCAGGCTAAGATCTACTGGTATATAACTGTTGTCCTGTCCTGTAGGTACATCCCAGTGCTGATGGCCCAGGCTAAGATCTACTGGTATATAACTGTTGTCCTGTAGGTACATCCCAGTTCTGATAACCCAGGCTAAGATCTACTGGTATATAACTGTTGTCCTGTCCTGTAGGTACATCCCAGTTCTGATGACCCAGGCTAAGATCTACTGGTATATAACTGTTGTCCTGTAGGTACATCCCAGTTCTGATGGCCCAGGCTAAGATCTACTGGAATATAACTGTTGTCCTGTCCTGTAGGTACATCCCAGTGCTGATAACCCAGGCTAAGATCTACTGGTATATAACTGTTGTCCTGTCCTGTAGGTACATCCCAGTTCTGATGGCCCAGGCTAAGATCTACTGGTATATAACTGTTGTCCTGTCCTGTAGGTACATCCCAGTTCTGATGGCCCAGGCTAAGATCTACTGGTATATAACTGTTGTCCTGTAGGTACATCCCAGTTCTGATGGCCCAGGCTAAGATCTACTGGAATATAACTGTTGTCCTGTCCTGTAGGTACATCCCAGTGCTGATAACCCAGGCTAAGATCTACTGGTATATAACTGTTGTCCTGTCCTGTAGGTACATCCCAGTTCTGATGGCCCAGGCTAAGATCTACTGGTATATAACTGTTGTCCTGTCCTGTAGGTACATCCCAGTTCTGATGGCCCAGGCTAAGATCTACTGGTATATAACTGTTGTCCTGTCCTGTAGGTACATCCCAGTTCTGATGACCCAGGCTAAGATCTACTGGTATATAACTGTTGTCCTGTAGGTACATCCCAGTTCTGATGGCCCAGGCTAAGATCTACTGGTATATAACTGTTGTCCTGTCCTGTAGGTACATCCCAGTTCTGATGGCCCAGGCTAAGATCTACTGGTATATAACTGTTGTCCTGTAGGTACATCCCAGTTCTGATTGCCCAGGCTAAGATCTACTGGTATATAACTGTTGTCCTGTAGGTACATCCCAGTGCTGATGGCCCAGGCTAAGATCTACTGGAACAGGGAGAACTACCAGATGGTTGAGAAGATCTTCCGGAAGTCGGTGGAGTTCTGCAACGAACACGACACCTGGAAGCTCAACGTGGCTCACGTTCTCTTCATGCAGGAGAACAAGTACAAGGAAGCCATCGGCTTTTACGAACCCATCGTTAAGAAACACTACGACAACGTGAGTTAACTAGAGAGGGAGGGAGATGGGGGGAGAAAGGAGAGAGGGAGGGAGATGGGGGGAGAAAGGAGAGAGGGAGGGAGATGGGGGGAGAAAGGAGAGAGGGAGGGAGATGGGGGGAGAAAGGAGAGAGGGAGGGAGATGGGGGGAGAAAGGAGAGAGGGAGGGAGATGGGGGAGAGAGGGAGGGAGATGGGGGAGAGAGGAGAGAGGGAGGGAGATGGGGGGAGAAAGGAGAGAGGGAGGGAGATGGGGGGAGAAAGGAGAGAGGGAGGGAGATGGGGGGAGAAAGGAGAGAGGGAGGGAGATGGGGGGAGAAAGGAGAGAGGGAGGGAGATGGGGGAGAAAGGAGAGAGGGAGGGAGATGGGGGGAGAAAGGAGAGAGGGAGGGAGATGGGGGAGAAAGGAGAGAGGGAGGGAGATGGGGGGAGAAAGGAGAGAGGGAGGGAGATGGGGGGAGAAAGGAGAGAGGGAGGGAGATGGGGGAGAAAGGAGAGAGGGAGGGAGATGGGGGGAGAGAGGAGAGAGGGAGGGAGATGGGGGGAGAAAGGAGAGAGGGAGGGAGATGGGGGGAGAAAGGAGAGAGGGAGGGAGATGGGGGGAGAAAGGAGAGAGGGAGGGAGATGGGGGGGAGAAAGGAGAGAGGGAGGGAGATGGGGGAGAAAGGAGAAAGGGAGGGAGATGGGGGGAGAAAGGAGAGAGGGAGGGAGATGGGGGAGAGAGGAGAGAGGGATGGAGATGGGGGGGAGAAAGGAGAGAGGGAGGGGGATGGGGGGAGAAAGGAGAGAGGGAGGGAGATGGGGGGAGAAAGGAGAGAGGGAGGGAGATGGGGGAGAGAGGGAGGGAGATGGGGGAGAGAGGAGAGAGGGAGGGAGATGGGGGAGAAAGGAGAGAGGGAGGGAGATGGGGGGAGAAAGGAGAGAGGGAGGGAGATGGGGGAGAAAGGAGAGAGGGAGGGAGATGGGGGGAGAAAGGAGAGAGGGAGGGAGATGGGGGGAGAAAGGAGAGAGGGAGGGAGATGGGGGGAGAAAGGAGAGAGAGAGGGAGATGGGGGGAGAAAGGAGAGAGGGAGGGGGATGGGGGGAGAAAGGAGAGAGGGAGGGGGATGGGGGAGAAAGGAGAGAGGGAGGGAGATGGGGGGAGAAAGGAGAGAGGGAGGGAGATGGGGGGAGAAAGGAGAGAGGGAGGGAGATGGGGGGAGAAAGGAGAGAGGGAGGGAGATGGGGGAGAAAGGAGAGAGGGAGGGAGATGGGGGGAGAGAGGAGAGAGGGAGGGAGATGGGGGAGAAAGGAGAGAGGGAGGGAGATGGGGGAGAAAGGAGAGAGGGAGGGAGATGGGGGGAGAAAGGAGAGAGGGAGGGAGATGGGGGGAGAAAGGAGAGAGGGAGGGAGATGGGGGAGAAAGGAGAGAGGGAGGGAGATGGGGAGAAAGGAGAGAGGGAGGGAGATGGGGGGGAGAGGAGAGAGGGAGGGAGATGGGGGAGAAAGGAGTGCTTTCCTAAGGCACAGTCTAATACCATTTGAATGTTTACGGGCCTTAGATGTTTCTGTTCAGAAAACCCCTGTAGTGGACTACTGTTGACCATAGTCATATAGACTATAGTTCTGTTGACCTGTTGACCGTAGTCATGTAGACTATAGTTCTGTTGACCGTAGTCATATAGACTATAGTTCTGTTGACCGTAGTCATGTAGACTATAGTTCTGTTGACCGTAGTCATGTAGACTATAGTTCTGTTGACCGTAGTCATGTAGACTATAGTTCTGTTGACCGTAGTCATGTAGACTATAGTTCTGTTGACCGTAGTCATGTAGACTATAGTTCTGTTGACCGTAGTCATGTAGACTATAGTTCTGTTGACCGTAGTCATGTAGACTATAGTTCTGTTGACCTGTTGACCGTAGTCATATAGACTATAGTTCTGTTGACCGTAGTCATGTAGACTATAGTTCTGTTGACCGTAGTTATGTAGATTATAGTTCTGTTGACCGTAGTCATATAGACTATAGTTCTGTTGACCGTAGTCATGTAGACTATAGTTCTGTTGACCGTAGTCATATAGACTATAGTTCTGTTGACCGTAGTCATGTAGACTATAGTTCTGTTGACCTGTTGACCGTAGTCATATAGACTATAGTTCTGTTGACCGTAGTCATGTAGACTATAGTTCTGTTGACCGTAGTCATGTAGACTATAGTTCTGTTGACCGTAGTCATGTAGACTATAGTTCTGTTGACCGTAGTCATGTAGACTATAGTTCTGTTGACCGTAGTCATGTAGACTATAGTTCTGTTGACCGTAGTCATGTAGACTATAGTTCTGTTGACCGTAGTCATGTAGACTATAGTTCTGTTGACCATAGTCATATAGACTATAGTTCTGTTGACCGTAGTCATGTAGACTATAGTTCTGTTGACCGTAGTCATATAGACTATAGTTCTGTTGACCGTAGTCATGTAGACTATAGTTCTGTTGACCGTAGTGATGTAGACTATAGTTCTGTTGACCGTAGTCATATAGACTATAGTTCTGTTGACCGTAGTCATGTAGACTATAGTTCTGTTGACCTGTTGACCGTAGTCATGTAGACTATAGTTCTGTTGACCGTAGTCATATAGACTATAGTTCTGTTGACCTGTTGACCGTAGTCATATAGACTATAGTTCTGTTGACCGTAGTCATATAGACTATAGTTCTGTTGACCGTAGTCATGTAGACTATAGTTCTGTTGACCGTAGTCATGTAGACTATAGTTCTGTTGACCGTAGTCATGTAGACTATAGTTCTGTTGACCGTAGTCATGTAGACTATAGTTCTGTTGACCGTAGTCATATAGACTATAGTTCTGTTGACCGTAGTCATGTAGACTATAGTTCTGTTGACCGTAGTCATGTAGACTATAGTTCTGTTGACCATAGTCATATAGACTATAGTTCTGTTGACCGTAGTCATGTAGACTATAGTTCTGTTGACCGTAGTCATGTAGACTATAGTTCCGTTGACCGTAGTCATATAGACTATAGTTCTGTTGACCTGTTGACCGTAGTCATATAGACTATAGTTCTGTTGACCGTAGTCATATAGACTATAGTTCTGTTGACCGTAGTCATGTAGACTATAGTTCTGTTGACCGTAGTCATGTAGACTATAGTTCTGTTGACCGTAGTCATGTAGACTATAGTTCTGTTGACCGTAGTCATATAGACTATAGTTCTGTTGACCGTAGTCATGTAGACTATAGTTCTGTTGACCGTAGTCATGTAGACTATAGTTCTGTTGACCATAGTCATATAGACTATAGTTCTGTTGACCGTAGTCATGTAGACTATAGTTCTGTTGACCGTAGTCATGTAGACTATAGTTCTGTTGACCGTAGTCATATAGACTATAGTTCTGTTGACCGTAGTCATGTAGACTATAGTTCTGTTGACCGTAGTCATGTAGACTATAGTTCTGTTGACCTGTTGACCGTAGTCATGTAGACTATAGTTCTGTTGACCGTAGTCATGTAGACTATAGTTCTGTTGACCGTAGTCATGTAGACTATAGTTCTGTTGACCGTAGTCATGTAGACTATAGTTCTGTTGACCGTAGTCATGTAGACTATAGTTCTGTTGACCGTAGTCATGTAGACTATAGTTCTGTTGACCGTAGTCATGTAGACTATAGTTCTGTTGACCGTAGTCATGTAGACTATAGTTCTGTTGACCGTAGTCATGTAGACTATAGTTCTGTTGACCGTAGTCATGTAGACTATAGTTCTGTTGACCTGTTGACCGTAGTCATATAGACTATAGTTCTGTTGACCGTAGTCATGTAGACTATAGTTCTGTTGACCGTAGTTATGTAGATTATAGTTCTGTTGACCGTAGTCATATAGACTATAGTTCTGTTGACCGTAGTCATGTAGACTATAGTTCTGTTGACCGTAGTCATATAGACTATAGTTCTGTTGACCGTAGTCATGTAGACTATAGTTCTGTTGACCTGTTGACCGTAGTCATATAGACTATAGTTCTGTTGACCGTAGTCATGTAGACTATAGTTCTGTTGACCGTAGTCATGTAGACTATAGTTCTGTTGACCGTAGTCATGTAGACTATAGTTCTGTTGACCGTAGTCATGTAGACTATAGTTCTGTTGACCGTAGTCATGTAGACTATAGTTCTGTTGACCGTAGTCATGTAGACTATAGTTCTGTTGACCGTAGTCATGTAGACTATAGTTCTGTTGACCGTAGTCATGTAGACTATAGTTCTGTTGACCGTAGTCATGTAGACTATAGTTCTGTTGACCGTAGTCATGTAGACTATAGTTCTGTTGACCATAGTCATATAGACTATAGTTCTGTTGACCGTAGTCATGTAGACTATAGTTCTGTTGACCGTAGTCATATAGACTATAGTTCTGTTGACCGTAGTCATGTAGACTATAGTTCTGTTGACCGTAGTGATGTAGACTATAGTTCTGTTGACCGTAGTCATATAGACTATAGTTCTGTTGACCGTAGTCATGTAGACTATAGTTCTGTTGACCTGTTGACCGTAGTCATGTAGACTATAGTTCTGTTGACCATAGTCATATAGACTATAGTTCTGTTGACCTGTTGACCGTAGTCATATAGACTATAGTTCTGTTGACCGTAGTCATATAGACTATAGTTCTGTTGACCGTAGTCATGTAGACTATAGTTCTGTTGACCGTAGTCATGTAGACTATAGTTCTGTTGACCGTAGTCATGTAGACTATAGTTCTGTTGACCGTAGTCATGTAGACTATAGTTCTGTTGACCGTAGTCATATAGACTATAGTTCTGTTGACCGTAGTCATGTAGACTATAGTTCTGTTGACCGTAGTCATGTAGACTATAGTTCTGTTGACCATAGTCATATAGACTATAGTTCTGTTGACCGTAGTCATGTAGACTATAGTTCTGTTGACCGTAGTCATGTAGACTATAGTTCCGTTGACCGTAGTCATATAGACTATAGTTCTGTTGACCTGTTGACCGTAGTCATATAGAGACTATAGTTCTGTTGACCGTAGTCATATAGACTATAGTTCTGTTGACCGTAGTCATGTAGACTATAGTTCTGTTGACCGTAGTCATGTAGACTATAGTTCTGTTGACCGTAGTCATGTAGACTATAGTTCTGTTGACCGTAGTCATATAGACTATAGTTCTGTTGACCGTAGTCATGTAGACTATAGTTCTGTTGACCGTAGTCATGTAGACTATAGTTCTGTTGACCATAGTCATATAGACTATAGTTCTGTTGACCGTAGTCATGTAGACTATAGTTCTGTTGACCGTAGTCATGTAGACTATAGTTCTGTTGACCGTAGTCATATAGACTATAGTTCTGTTGACCGTAGTCATGTAGACTATAATTCTGTTGACCGTAGTCATGTAGACTATAGTTCTGTTGACCTGTTGACCGTAGTCATGTAGACTATAGTTCTGTTGACCGTAGTCATGTAGACTATAGTTCTGTTGACCGTAGTCATGTAGACTATAGTTCTGTTGACCGTAGTCATATAGACTATAGTTCTGTTGACCGTAGTCATGTAGACTATAGTTCTGTTGACCGTAGTCATGTAGACTATAGTTCTGTTGACCGTAGTCATATAGACTATAGTTCTGTTGACCGTAGTCATGTAGACTATAGTTCTGTTGACCGTAGTCATGTAGACTATAGTTCTGTTGACCGTAGTCATGTAGACTATAGTTCTGTTGACCGTAGTCATATAAACTACAGGATAATATGAGGTCTGGTGATGTCATGCTGCTATTGAAATGAATCCTGTCTCTGCTCCCCTGCTGGCTACATAGCTGGAACACTGTAATATACAGGAGTGTCCCTGCCGACGTAAACCCTCGGTAACACCCACACACCCACGTCCCTGTACCCCATTCTCACCCCGGGTGGGAGAGTGCAGTGACTCTGAATGCAGTGGCCAGTCTCACCCCTGGTGGCAGAGTGCAGTGACTCTGAATGCAGTGGCCAGTCTCACCCCTGGTGGCAGAGTGCAGTGACTCTGAATGCAGTGGCCAGTCTCACACTTTGGGTTGAGTCTCACACTTTGGTTGAGTCCCAAATGGTCCCTTATTCCCTACAAAGTGCACTAATTTTGCCCAACGCACATAGCACTCTGGTCAAAGGTAGTGCACTATGTAGGGAATAGGGTGCCATTAGGGATGCTCTGAATGCTGTGTCTCATCTCTGCATGATACTTTAGTGTTTCTGGAGTGATGAAGTGTTGAACATCCACAGTCTACTAACGCAGGTCTGCCCTTCTCCCAAAGTGTCCTGACTGATCTCTCTCTCTCCCCCGCTCTCTCTCTCTCTCTCTTTCTCTCCTTTCTCTCTCTCTCTCCATTCCCCTCTTGCTCTCTCTCCCCCGCTCTCTTTCTCTCTCCCCCCCTTTCTCTCTCCCCCCCTCTCTCTCTCCCTCTCTCTCTCCCTCCCCCTCCCTCTCGCCCCCCCCCCCTTCTCTTTCTCCCCCCCCCTCTCCAGATCCTGAATGTCAGTGCTGTTGTGCTGGCTAACCTGTGTGTCTCATATATCATGACCAGCCAGAACGAAGAGGTAGGAGTGAGTGAGTGAGTGAGTGAGTGAGTGGAGTGGAGTGGAGTGGAGTGGAGTGGAGTGGAGTGAGTGGAGTGGAGTGGAGTGGAGTGGAGTGGAGTGGAGTGGAGTGGAGTGGAGTGAAGTGAAGTGAAGTGAAGTGAAGTGGAGTGGAGTGGAGTGGAGTGAGTGGAGTGGAGTGGAGTGGAGTGGAGTGAGTGAGTGGAGTGGAGTGGAGTGGAGTGGAGTGGAGTGGAGTGGAGTGGAGTGGAGTGAGTGGAGTGAGTGGAGTGGAGTGGAGTGGAGTGGAGTGGACAGTATAAGACACAGTGAAACATCTGATCCCACCACTGTCCCTGTAACCCTGTTCTCCTCAGGCTGAAGAACTGATGAGGAAGATCGAGAAGGAGGAAGAGCAGATCTCCTACGACGACCCCGATAAGAAAGTCTTCCACCTCTGTATCGTCAACCTGGTGATAGGGTGAGTTGGATTTCCCCGGTCCTTCAGCGGTGTAGTGGAGGGGGGAACTTACAGAAACTCTTCTCACACACCTTTTGGGGGCAAAATGCATTGAAAGAATAGGGAGCCGTTACTATTGTTTTACCACTGCATCACTGGTTACATTGACAGGTTCTGTTACACTACACTGTGTTAATAGTGTTGCTATGTCTCTTCCAGGACCCTGCACTGTGTTAATAGTGTTTTTATGTCTCTTCCAGGACCCTGTACTGTGTTAATAGTGTTGCTATGTCTCTTCCAGGACCCTGCACTGTGTTAATAGTGTTTTTATGTCTCTTCCAGGACCCTGCACTGTGTTAATAGTGTTGCTATGTCTCTTCCAGGACCCTGCACTGTGTTAATGAATAGGGTTTATATCTCTCTTCCAGGCCCTTGTACTGTGTTAATGGGGTTTCTATGTCTCTTCCAGGACCTACATCACTGGTTACATTGACAGGTTCTGTTACACTACACTGTGTTAATAGTGTTTTTATGTCTCTTCTAGGACCCTACACTGTGTTAATGGGGTTTCTATGTCTCTTCTAGGACCCTGCACTGTGTTAATGGGGTTTCTATGTCTCTTCTAGGACCCTGTACTGTGTTAATGGGGTTTCTATGTCTCTTCTAGGACCCTGCACTGTGTTAATGGGGTTTCTATGTCTCTTCCAGGACCCTGCACTGTGTTAATGGGGTTTCTATGTCTCTTCTAGGACCCTGCACTGTGTTCATGGGGTTTCTATGTCTCTTCTAGGACCCTGC
>NW_027261144.1:225000-240000 GCF_045791955.1 Oncorhynchus clarkii lewisi | reverse complement strand
ACAACATAAACACAACATAAACACAATATAAACACAACATAAACACAATATAAACACAATATAAACACAATATAAACACAACATAAACACAATATAAACACAATATAAACACAACATAAACACAACATAAACACAATATAAACACAACAACATAAACACAACATAAACACAATATAAACACAATATAAACACAATATAAACACAACAACATAAACACAACATAAACACAACATAAACACAATATAAACACAACAACATAAACACAACATAAACACAACATAAACACAATATAAACACAACATAAACACAACATAAACACAATATAAACACAACAACATAAACACAACATAAACACAATATAAACACAATATAAACACAATATAAACACAATATAAACACAATATAAACACAACATAAACACAATATAAACACAATATAAACACAACATAAACACAACATAAACACAATATAAACACAACATAAACACAACATAAACACAACATAACAACATCTAAGATGTTACTCAGTTCCAGTTCATGTGAGGAAACCAGTCAATGGAACTGAATGTATTAAGACCCAATCTATGGATTTCACATGACTGGGAATACAGATATGCATCTGTTGGTCACAAATATCTTCTTCTTTTTTTAAACTAGGAGTGTGGATCAGAAAACCAGTCAGTATCTGGTGTGACCGTTTTCCTCAGGCAGCGCAACACATCTCCTTCACATAGAGTTGATCAGGCTGTTGATTGTGGAATGTTGTAACATGGGGCTGTGCGTTATCATGGCACGACAACGGGCCTCAGGATCTCGTCACGGTATCTCTGTGCATTTAAATCGCCATCGATAAAATTGCAATTGTGTTCGTTGTCCGTAGCTTATACCTGCCCATTACCCCAACGCCACCATGGGGCACTCTGTTTACAATGTTGACATCAGCAAACCGCTCGCCCACACAATGTCTGCCATCTGCCCGGTACAGTTGAAATCTGGATTCATCCGTGAAGTGCACACTTCTCCAGAGTGCCAGTGTGCCATCAAAGGTGAGCATTTACCCACTGAAGTCGGTTACGATGCCGAACTGCAGTCAGGTCAAGACCCTGGTGAGGATGATTTAAGAGAAATAAGCATTTTGTACATTTGGAAAATGTCTGGGATCATTTATTTCAGCTCATGAAACATGAAACCAACACTTTCCATGCTGCGTTTTCATTTTGTTCAGTGTGTGTGTATATATATATATATATATTGTTATTGTTATATATATTGATATTGTTGTATATATTGTTATATTATTATATAATATGTGTGAGCTTGTTGTGTCTTCAAAGGAGAGTATGTCCATATGCTTATACTACAACCCTTACACTAGTCTCACATGGCACCCTATTCCCTTCATAGTGCACTACTTTAGACCAGAGCTCTATGGCACCCTATTCCCTACATAGTGCACTACTATAGACCAGAGCTCTATGCACCCTATTCCCTACATAGTGACCTACTTTAGACCAGAGCTCTATGGCACCCTGTTCCCTATATAGTGTACTACTTTTGACCAGAATCCTATGGGGTTATAGTACTAACCTGTGGTCTAGATCTGCCTGCTTCCTGTCTCTGTAGACACTGTAACTTCCTGAGGAGAAAGGCCTTGTTCTGGGCTCTGGTCTAAAGTAGTACACTATACAGCTGTAACTTCCTGAGGAGAAAGGCCTTGTTCTGGGCTCTGGTCTAAAGTAGTACACTATACAGCTGTACCTTCCTGAGGAGAAAGGCCTTGTTCTGGGCTCTGGTCTAAAGTAGTACACTATACAGCTGTACCTTCCTGAGGAGAACGGCCTTGTTCTGGGCTCTGGTCTAAAGTAGTACACTATACAGCTGTAACTTCCTGAGGAGAAAGGCCTTGTTCTGGGCTCTGGTCTAAAGTTGTACACTATACAGCTGTAACTTCCTGAGGAGAAAGGCCTTGTTCTGGGCTCTGGTCTAAAGTTGTACACTATACAGCTGTAACTTCCTGAGGAGAAAGGCCTTGTTCTGGGCTCTGGTCTAAAGTAGTACACTATACAGCTGTAACTTCCTGAGGAGAAAGGCCTTGTTCTGGGCTCTGGTCTAAAGTAGTACACTATACAGCTGTAACTTCCTGAGGAGAAAGGCCTTGTTCTGGGCTCTGGTCTAAAGTTGTACACTATACAGCTGTAACTTCCTGAGGAGAAAGGCCTTGTTCTGGGCTCTGGTCTAAAGTAGTACACTATACAGCTGTAACTTCCTGAGGAGAAAGGCCTTGTTCTGGGCTCTGGTCTAAAGTAGTACACTATACAGCTGTAACTTCCTGAGGAGAAAGGCCTTGTTCTGGGCTCTGGTCTAAAGTAGTACACTATACAGCTGTAACTTCCTGAGGAGAAAGGCCTTGTTCTGGGCTCTGGTCTAAAGTTGTACACTATACAGCTGTAACTTCCTGAGGAGAAAGGCCTTGTTCTGGGCTCTGGTCTAAAGTAGTACACTATACAGCTGTAACTTCCTGAGGAGAAAGGCCTTGTTCTGGGCTCTGGTCTAAAGTTGTACACTATACAGCTGTAACTTCCTGAGGAGAAAGGCCTTGCTCTGGGCTCTGGTCTAAAGTTGTACACTATATAAGAAATCGGGTGGGGGATTTTGTACTCAAACTTTGACGTTTTAGTGATTTTGTAACTTCTCTTTTACCGTTTGTTTAAAAAAGATGGTCACCATTATTTAGTCTATATTCAATTATATTTGTTTTTCTACAGAATAAAAAGAAAATGTACATGGTACGAGTGATTCTGTCTCTGTGGTAGTGAATGAAGTGGACGACAGGGTTGGGGTTGATTCCATTTCAATTCCAGGGAAATTTCAGAAAGTCATTCCAAACCCTAAATATTACTGTGTTCAGTCAGAGGTGTCTTATTTTTCCTGAACCTATTTACCACAACAACACTGCCTTGATCGTCACATGTTATGCATCCCTCTCAACTGGTTGAGTCTCCAGAGGTGAACTCATTATTCGCAGACTGTTGCAAAATGTTTTTCAACAATTTACTCTTGTTTTTTCCTTATATCCTGCATTAGAAAGGGCCCTATCTATCCCCTAGCTAGTCAACAGTCTGCTCCAATAGAAAGGGCCCTATCTATCCCCTAGCTAGCCAACAGTCTGCTCCAATAGAAAGGGCCCTATCTATCCCCTAGCTAGCCAACAGTCTGCTCCAATAGAAAGGGCCCTGTCTATCTCCTAGCTAGCCAACAGTCTGCTCCAATAGAAAGGGCCCTATCTATCCCCTAGCTAGCCAACAGTCTGCTCCAATAGAAAGGGCCCTGTCTATCTCCTAGCTAGCCAACAGTCTGCTCCAATAGAAAGGGTCCTATCTATCTCCTAGCTAGCCAACAGTCTGCTCCAATAGAAAGGGTCCTATCTATCCCCTAGCTAGCCAACAGTCTGCTCCAATAGAAAGGGCCCTGTCTATCTCCTAGCTAGCCAACAGTCTGCTCCAATAGAAAGGGTCCTATCTATCTCCTAGCTAGCCAACAGTCTGCTCCAATAGAAAGGGCCCTATCTATCCCCTAGCTAGCCAACAGTCTGCTCCAATAGAAAGGGCCCTATCTATCCCTTAGCTAGTCAACAGTCTGCTCCAATAGAAAGGGCCCTATCTATCCCCTAGCTAGCCAACAGTCTGCTCCAATAGAAAGGGCCCTATCTATCCCCTAGCTAGCCAACAGTCTGCTCCAATAGAAAGGGCCCTATCTATCCCCTAGCTAGCCAACAGTCTGCTCCAATAGAAAGGGCCCTATCTATCCCCTAGCTAGCCAACAGTCTGCTCCAATAGAAAGGGCCCTATCTATCCCCTAGCTAGCCAACAGTCTGCTCCAATAGAAAGGGCCCTATCTATCCCCTAGCTAGTCAACAGTCTGCTCCAATAGAAAGGGCCCTATCTATCCCTTAGCTAGCCAACAGTCTGCTCCAATAGAAAGGGCCCTATCTATCCCCTAGCTAGCCAACAGTCTGCTCCAATAGAAAGGGCCCTATCTATCCCCTAGCTAGCCAACAGTCTGCTCCAATAGAAAGGGCCCTATCTATCCCCTAGCTAGCCAACAGTCTGCTCCAATAGAAAGGGCCCTATCTATCCCCTAGCTAGCCAACAGTCTACTCCAATAGAAAGGGCCCTATCTATCCCCTAGCTAGTCAACAGTCTGCTCCAATAGAAAGGGCCCTATCTATCCCTTAGCTAGCCAACAGTCTGCTCCAATAGAAAGGGCCCTATCTATCCCTTAGCTAGCCAACAGTCTGCTCCAATAGAAAGGGCCCTATCTATCCCTTAGCTAGCCAACAGTCTGCTCCAATAGAAAGGGCCCTATCTATCCCTTAGCTAGCCAACAGTCTGCTCCAATAGAAAGGGCCCTATCTATCCCCTAGCTAGCCAACAGTCTGCTCCAATAGAAAGGGCCCTATCTATCCCTTAGCTAGCCAACAGTCTGCTCCAATAGAAAGGGCCCTATCTATCCCTTAGCTAGCCAACAGTCTGCTCCAATAGAAAGGGCCCTATCTATCCCCTAGCTAGCCAACAGTCTGCTCCAATAGAAAGGGCCCTATCTATCCCTTAGCTAGCCAACAGTCTGCTCCAATAGAAAGGGCCCTATCTATCCCTTAGCTAGCCAACAGTCTGCTCCAATAGAAAGGGCCCTATCTATCCCTTAGCTAGCCAACAGTCTGCTCCAATAGAAAGGGCCCTATCTATCCCCTAGCTAGCCTACAGTCTGGTGAACAAAGGCCCAGGAGCCTCACTTTTCAAATGTTCTTAGTTGCTATACTTCATTTCTTCATACTATAATTTCTTAAAATAGGAGAAAATTCTGTTTAATTACAATGTCTCTACAAATGAATAAAGCTGTGTTGTGTCCCAAAGAGCCCTATTCCCTACATCAGGGCTTCTCAAACCACTTCCCTGGGAACCCCCAGACCTTACACAATGTTGTCGTAGCCCTGTGTTGTGTCCCAAAGAGATCTATTCCCTACATCAGGGCTTCTCAAACCACTTCCCTGGGACCCCAAGACCTTACACAATGTTGTTGTAGCCCTGTGTTGTGTCCCAAAGAGATCTATTCCCTACATCAGGGCTTCTCAAACCACTTCCCTGGGACCCCAAGACCTTACACAATGTTGTTGTAGCCCTGTGTTGTGTCCCAAAGAGCCCTATTCCCTACATCAGGGCTTCTCAAACCACTTCCCTGGGAACCCCCAGACCTTACACAATGTTGTTGTAGCCCTGTGTTGTGTCCCAAAGAGCCCTATTCCCTACATCAGGGCTTCTCAAACCACTTCCCTGGGAACCCCCAGACCTTACACAATGTTGTTGTAGCCCTGTGTTGTGTCCCAAAGAGCCCTATTCCCTACATCAGGGCTTCTCAAACCACTTCCCTGGGAACCCCCAGACCTTACACAATGTTGTCGTAGCCCTGTGTTGTGTCCCAAAGAGATCTATTCCCTACATCAGGGCTTCTCAAACCACTTCCCTGGGAACGCCCAGACCTTACACAATGTTGTTGTAGCCCTGTGTTGTGTCCCAAAGAGCCCTATTCCCTACATCAGGGCTTCTCAAACCACTTCCCTGGGAACCCCCAGACCTTACACAATGTTGTCGTAGCCCTGAACTAGGTCACTTGATTGAAGTAGTCAAAGGGCTTGACGATTAGTTGACAAGTTGAATCAGGTGTGCTAGCCAAATATCATACTTGAGTAAAAGTAAAGAGAGAAAATGACTCAAGTAGAAGTCACCCAGTAAAATGCTACTTGAGTAAGTCTTAAAGTGTTTGGTTTTAAATATACTGAAGTATCAAAAGTAATAATTTCAAATTCCTGATATTAATCAAACCAGACAGCACGATTTTCTGTTTTTAATTTATTTACGGACAGCCAGGGACACACTCCAACACTCAGACATCATTTAAAAACAAAGCGTTTGTGTTTAGTGAGTCCTCCAGATCAGAGGCAGTAAGGATGACCAGGGATGTTCTCTGTTTAGTGAGTCCTCCAGATCAGAGGCAGTAGGGATGACCAGGGATGTTCTCTGTTTAGTGAGTCCTCCAGATCAGAGGCAGTAGGGATGACCAGGGATGTTCTCTGTTTAGTGAGTCCTCCAGATCAGAGGCAGTAGGGATGACCAGGGATGTTCTCTGTTTAGTGAGTCGGCCAGATCAGAGGCAGTAGGGATGACCAGGGATGTTCTCTGTTTAGTGAGTCGGCCAGATCAGAGGCAGTAGGGATGACCAGGGATGTTCTCTGTTTAGTGAGTCCTCCAGATCAGAGGCAGTAGAGATGACCAGGGATGTTCTCTGTTTAGTGAGTCTGCCAGATAAGAGGCAGTAGGGATGACCAGGGATGTTCTCTGTTTAGTGAGTCCTCCAGATCAGAGGCAGTAGAGATGACCAGGGATGTTCTCTGTTTAGTGAGTCCTCCAGATCAGAGGCAGTAGGGATGATCAGGGATGTTGTCTGTTTAGTGAGTCCTCCAGATCAGAGGCAGTAGGGATGACCAGGGATGTTCTCTGTTTAGTGAGTCCTCCAGATCAGAGGCAGTAGGGATGACCAGGGATGTTCTCTGTTTAGTGAGTCCTCCAGATCAGAGGCAGTAGGGATGACCAGGGATGTTCTCTGTTTAGTGAGTCCTCCAGATCAGAGGCAGTAGGGATGACCAGGGATGTTCTCTGTTTAGTGAGTCGGCCAGATCAGAGGCAGTAGGGATGACCAGGGATGTTCTCTGTTTAGTGAGTCGGCCAGATCAGAGGCAGTAGGGATGACCAGGGATGTTCTCTGTTTAGTGAGTCCTCCAGATCAGAGGCAGTAGAGATGACCAGGGATGTTCTCTGTTTAGTGAGTCTGCCAGATAAGAGGCAGTAGGGATGACCAGGGATGTTCTCTGTTTAGTGAGTCCTCCAGATCAGAGGCAGTAGAGATGACCAGGGATGTTCTCTGTTTAGTGAGTCGGCCAGATCAGAGGCAGTAGGGATGACCAGGGATGTTCTCTGTTTAGTGAGTCCTCCAGATCAGAGGCAGTAGAGATGACCAGGGATGTTCTCTGTTTAGTGAGTCTGCCAGATAAGAGGCAGTAGGGATGACCAGGGATGTTCTCTGTTTAGTGAGTCCTCCAGATCAGAGGCAGTAGGGATGACCAGGGATGTTCTCTGTTTAGTGAGTCCTCCAGATCAGAGGCAGTAGGGATGACCAGGGATGTTCTCTGTTTAGTGAGTCCTCCAGATCAGAGGCAGTAGGGATGACCAGGGATGTTCTCTGTTTAGTGAGTCCTCCAGATCAGAGGCAGTAGGGATGACCAGGGATGTTCTCTGTTTAGTGAGTCCTCCAGATAAGAGGCAGTAGAGATGACCAGAGATGTTCTCTGTTTAGTGAGTCCTCCAGATCAGAGGCAGTAGAGATGACCAGGGATGTTCTCTGTTTAGTGAGTCTGCCAGATAAGAGGCAGTAGGGATGACCAGGGATGTTCTCTGTTTAGTGAGTCCTCCAGATCAGAGGCAGTAGGGATGACCAGGGATGTTCTCTGTTTAGTGAGTCCTCCAGATCAGAGGCAGTAGGGATGACCAGGGATGTTCTCTGTTTAGTGAGTCCTCCAGATCAGAGGCAGTAGGGATGACCAGGGATGTTCTCTGTTTAGTGAGTCCTCCAGATCAGAGGCAGTAGGGATGATCAGGGATGTTCTCTGTTTAGTGAGTCCTCCAGATCAGAGGCAGTAGAGATGACCAGGGATGTTCTCTGTTTAGTGAGTCCGCCAGATCAGAGGCAGTAGGGGTGACCAGGGATGTTCTCTGTTTAGTGAGTCCGCCAGATCAGAGGCAGTAGGGATGACCAGGGATGTTCTCTGTTTAGTGAGTCCTCCAGATCAGAGGCAGTAGGGATGATCAGGGATGTTCTCTGTTTAGTGAGTCCTCCAGATCAGAGGCAGTAGAGATGACCAGGGATGTTCTCTGTTTAGTGAGTCCTCCAGATAAGAGGCAGTAGGGATGACCAGGGATGTTCTCTGTTTAGTGAGTCCTCCAGATCAGAGGCAGTAGGGATGACCAGGGATGTTCTCTGTTTAGTGAGTCCTCCAGATCAGAGGCAGTAGAGATGACCAGGGATGTTCTCTGTTTAGTGAGTCCACCAGATCAGAGGCAGTAGGGATGACCAGGGATGTTCTCTGTTTAGTGAGTCCTCCAGATCATAGTCAGTAGGGATGACCAGGGATGTTCTCTGTTTAGTGAGTCCTCCAGATCAGAGGCAGTAGGGATGACCAGGGATGTTCTCTGTTTAGTGAGTCCTCCAGATCAGAGGCAGTAGGGATGACCAGGGATGTTCTCTGTTTAGTGAGTCCTCCAGATCAGAGGCAGTAGGGATGACCAGGGATGTTCTCTGTTTAGTGAGTCCTCCAGATCAGAGGCAGTAGGGATGATCAGGGATGTTCTCTGTTTAGTGAGTCCTCCAGATCAGAGGCAGTAGAGATGACCAGGGATGTTCTCTGTTTAGTGAGTCCGCCAGATCAGAGGCAGTAGGGGTGACCAGGGATGTTCTCTGTTTAGTGAGTCCGCCAGATCAGAGGCAGTAGGGATGACCAGGGATGTTCTCTGTTTAGTGAGTCCTCCAGATCAGAGGCAGTAGGGATGATCAGGGATGTTCTCTGTTTAGTGAGTCCTCCAGATCAGAGGCAGTAGAGATGACCAGGGATGTTCTCTGTTTAGTGAGTCCGCCAGATCAGAGGCAGTAGGGGTGACCAGGGATGTTCTCTGTTTAGTGAGTCCGCCAGATCAGAGGCAGTAGGGATGACCAGGGATGTTCTCTGTTTAGTGAGTCCTCCAGATCAGAGGCAGTAGGGATGATCAGGGATGTTCTCTGTTTAGTGAGTCCTCCAGATCAGAGACAGTAGAGATGACCAGGGATGTTCTCTGTTTAGTGAGTCCTTCAGATCAGAGGCAGTAGGGATGACCAGGGATGTTCTCTGTTTAGTGAGTCCTCCAGATCAGAGGCAGTAGGGATGACCAGGGTTGTTCTCTGTTTAGTGAGTCCTCCAGATCAGAGGCAGTAGGGATGACCAGGGATGTTCTCTGTTTAGTGAGTCCTCCAGATCAGAGACAGTAGAGATGACCAGGGATGTTCTCTGTTTAGTGAGTCCTCCAGATCAGAGTCAGTAGAGATGACCAGGGATGTTCTCTGTTTAGTGAGTCCTCCAGATCAGAGGCTGTAGGGATGACCAGGGATGTTCTCTGTTTAGTGAGTCCTCCAGATCAGAGGCAGTAGGGATGACCAGGGATGTTCTCTGTTTAGTGAGTCCTCCAGATCAGAGGCAGTAGGGATGACCAGGGTTGTTCTCTGTTTAGTGAGTCCTCCAGATCAGAGGCAGTAGAGATGACCAGAGATGTTCTCTGTTTAGTGAGTCCTCCAGCTCAGAGGCAGTAGGGATGACCAGGGATGTTCTCTGTTTAGTGAGTCCTCCAGCTCAGAGGCAGTAGGGATGACCAGGGATGTTCTCTGTTTAGTGAGTCCTCCAGATCAGAGGCAGTAGGGATGATCAGGGTTGTTCTCTGTTTAGTGAGTCCTCCAGCTCAGAGGCAGTAGGGATGACCAGGGATGTTCTCTGCTTAGTGAGTCCTCCAGATCAGAGGCAGTAGAGATGACCAGAGATGTTCTCTGTTTAGTGAGTCCTCCAGCTCAGAGGCAGTAGGGATGACCAGGGATGTTCTCTGTTTAGTGAGTCCTCCAGCTCAGAGGCAGTAGGGATGACCAGGGATGTTCTCTGTTTAGTGAGTCCTCCAGATCAGAGGCAGTAGGGATGACCAGGGATGTTCTCTGTTTAGTGAGTCCTCCAGATCAGAGGCAGTAGGGAGGACCAGGGATGTTCTCTGTTTAGTGAGTCCTCCAGATCAGAGGCAGTAGGGATGACCAGGGATGTTCTCTGTTTAGTGAGTCCTCCAGATCAGAGGCAGTAGGGATGACCAGGGATGTTCTCTGTTTAGTGAGTCCTCCAGATCAGAGGCAGTAGGGAGGACCAGGGATGTTCTCTGTTTAGTGAGTCCTCCAGCTCAGAGGCAGTAGGGATGACCAGGGATGTTCTCTGTTTAGTGAGTCCTCCAGATCAGAGGCAGTAGGGATGACCAGGGATGTTCTCTGTTTAGTGAGTCTGCCAGATCAGAGGCAGTAGGGATGATCAGGGATGTTCTCTGTTTAGTGAGTCCTCCAGCTCAGAGGCAGTAGGGATGACCAGGGATGTTCTCTGTTTAGTGAGTCCTTCAGATCAGAGGCAGTAGGGATGACCAGGGATGTTCTCTGTTTAGTGAGTCCTCCAGATCAGAGGCAGTAGGGATGACCAGGGATGTTCTCTGTTTAATGAGTCCTCCAGATCAGAGGCAGTAGGGATGACCAGGGTTGTTCTCTGTTTAGTGAGTCCTCCAGATCAGAGGCAGTAGGGATGACCAGGGATGTTCTCTGTTTAGTGAGTCTGCCAGATAAGAGGCAGTAGGGATGACCAGGGATGTTCTCTGTTTAGTGAGTCCTCCAGATCAGAGGCAGTAGGGATGACCAGGGATGTTCTCTGTTTAGTGAGTCCTCCAGATAAGAGGCAGTAGGGATGACCAGGGATGTTCTCTGTTTAGTGAGTCCACCAGATCAGAGGCAGTAGGGATGACCAGGGATGTTCTCTGTTTAGTGAGTCCTCCAGCTCAGAGGCAGTAGGGATGATCAGGGATGTTCTCTGTTTAGTGAGTCCTCCAGATCAGAGGCAGTAGGGAGGACCAAGGATGTTCTCTGTTTAGTGAGTCCTCCAGATCAGAGGCAGTAGGGATGACCAGGGATGTTCTCTGTTTAGTGAGTCCTTCAGATCAGAGGCAGTAGGGATGACCAGGGATGTTCTCTGTTTAGTGAGTCCTCCAGATCAGAGGCAGTAGGGATGACCAGGGATGTTCTCTGTTTAGTGAGTCCTCCAGATCAGAGGCAGTAGGGATGACCAGGGATGTTCTCTGTTTAGTGAGTCCTTCAGATCAGAGGCAGTAGGGATGACCAGGGATGTTCTCTGTTTAGTGAGTCCTCCAGATCAGAGGCAGTAGGGATGACCAGGGATGTTCTCTGTTTAGTGAGTCCTCCAGATCAGAGGCAGTAGGGATGACCAGGGATGTTCTCTGTTTAGTGAGTCCTTCAGATCAGAGGCAGTAGGGATGACCAGGGATGTTCTCTGTTTAGTGAGTCCTCCAGATCAGAGGCAGTAGGGATGACCAGGGTTGTTCTCTGTTTAGTGAGTCTGCCAGATCAGAGGCAGTAGAGATGACCAGGGATGTTCTCTGTTTAGTGAGTCTGCCAGATCAGAGGCAGTAGGGATGACCAGGGATGTTCTCTGTTTAGTGAGTCTGCCAGATCAGAGGCAGTAGGGATGACCAGGGATGTTCTCTGTTTAGTGAGTCTGCCAGATCAGAGGCAGTAGGGATGACCAGGGATGTTCTCTGTTTAGTGAGTCTGCCAGATCAGAGGCAGTAGGGATGACCAGGGATGTTCTCTGTTTAGTGAGTCCTCCAGATCAGAGGCAGTAGGGATGACCAGGGATGTTCTCTGTTTAGTGAGTCCTTCAGATCAGAGGCAGTAGGGATGACCAGGGATGTTCTCTGTTTAGTGAGTCCTCCAGATCAGAGGCAGTAGGGATGACCAGGGATGTTCTCTGTTTAGTGAGTCCTCCAGATCAGAGGCAGTAGGGATGACCAGGGATGTTCTCTGTTTAGTGAGTCTGCCAGATCAGAGGCAGTAGGGATGACCAGGGATGTTCTCTGTTTAGTGAGTCCTCCAGATCAGAGGCAGTAGGGATGACCAGGGATGTTCTCTGTTTAGTGAGTCCTCCAGATCAGAGGCAGTAGGGATGACCAGGGATGTTCTCTGTTTAGTGAGTCCTCCAGATCAGAGGCAGTAGGGATGACCAGGGATGTTCTCTGTTTAGTGAGTCTGCCAGATCAGAGGCAGTAGGGATGACCAGGGATGTTCTCTGTTTAGTGAGTCTGCCAGATCAGAGGCAGTAGGGATGACCAGGGATGTTCTCTGTTTAGTGAGTCTGCCAGATCAGAGGCAGTAGGGATGACCAGGGATGTTCTCTGTTTAGTGAGTCCTCCAGATCAGAGGCAGTAGGGATGACCAGGGATGTTCTCTGTTTAGTGAGTCCACCAGATCAGAGGCAGTAGGGATGACCAGGGATGTTCTCTGTTTAGTGAGTCTGCCAGATCAGATGCAGTAGGGATGACCAGGGATGTTCTCTGTTTAGTGAGTCTGCCAGATCAGAGGCAGTAGGGATGACCAGGGATGTTCTCTGTTTAGTGAGTCCACCAGATCAGAGGCAGTAGGGGTGACCAGGGATGTTCTCTGTTTAGTGAGTCCACCAGATCAGAGGCAGTAGGGATGACCAGGGATGTTCTCTGTTTAGTGAGTCCACCAGATCAGAGGCAGTAGGGATGACCAGGGATGTTCTCTGTTTAGTGAGTCCTCCAGATCAGAGGCAGTAGGGGTGACCAGGGATGTTCTCTGTTTAGTGAGTCCTCCAGATCAGAGGCAGTAGGGATGATCAGGGATGTTCTCTGTTTAGTGAGTCCTCCAGATCAGAGGCAGTGGGGATGACCAGGGATGTTCTCTGTTTAGTGAGTCCTCCAGATAAGAGGCAGTAGGGATGACCAGGGATGTTCTCTGTTTAGTGAGTCCTCCAGATCAGAGGCAGTAGGGATGACCAGGGATGTTCTCTGTTTAGTGAGTCTGCCAGATCAGAGGCAGTAGGGATGACCAGGGATGTTCTCTGTTTAGTGAGTCCTCCAGATCAGAGGCAGTAGGGATGACCAGGGATGTTCTCTGTTTAGTGAGTCCTCCAGCTCAGAGGCAGTAGGGATGACCAGGGATGTTCTCTGTTTAGTGAGTCCTCCAGATCAGCGGCAGTAGGGATGACCAGGGATGTTCTCTGTTTAGTGAGTCCTCCAGATCAGAGGCAGTAGAGATGACCAGGGATGTTCTCTGTTTAGTGAGTCCTCCAGATCAGAGGCAGTAGAGATGACCAGGGATGTTCTCTGTTTAGTGAGTCTGCCAGATAAGAGGCAGTAGGGATGACCAGGGATGTTCTCTGTTTAGTGAGTCCTCCAGATCAGAGGCAGTAGGGATGACCAGGGATGTTCTCTGTTTAGTGAGTCCTCCAGATCAGAGGCAGTAGGGATGACCAGGGATGTTCTCTGTTTAGTGAGTCCTCCAGATCAGAGGCAGTAGGGATGACCAGGGATGTTCTCTGTTTAGTGAGTCCTCCAGATCAGAGGCAGTAGGGATGACCAGGGATGTTCTCTGTTTAGTGAGTCCTCCAGATAAGAGGCAGTAGGGATGACCAGGGATGTTCTCTGTTTAGTGAGTCCTCCAGCTCAGAGGCAGTAGGGATGATCAGGGATGTTCTCTGTTTAGTGAGTCTGCCAGATCAGAGGCAGTAGGGATGACCAGGGATGTTCTCTGTTTAGTGAGTCCTCCAGATAAGAGGCAGTAGAGATGACCAGGGATGTTCTCTGTTTAGTGAGTCCGCCAGATCAGAGGCAGTAGGGATGACCAAGGGATATTATTTTGATAAGTGCGTGAATTTGACCATTTTCCTCTCCTGCTAAGCATTCAAAATGTAACGAGTACTTTTGGGTGTCGGGGAAAATGTCTGGAGGAAAAAGTGCATTTATTTTCTTTAGGAATGTAGTGAAGTAAAAGTACAAGTTGTCAAAAATATAAATAGTAAAGTAACAGATTCCTCCAAAAACGACTGAAGTAAAATGACTTTAAAGTTCTAGTTAAGTGGTTTCCACCCCTGGTGCTGTGGAATAGATGAAACCCATAGAACGACTGGGTGTCCCCAAGAGAGGATGGATACACACTGCCCTACATAGTGCACTACTTTTCACCAGAGCCCTATGGGTTTGCCTGGTCAGAGGTAGTGGTATAAGTAAAGAATTGGGTGCTATTTGGGACACATGTCCAGGTGAAGGGTCACACATTCAGGTGAAGGGTCACACATTCAGGTGAAGGGTCACACATTCAGGTGAAGGGTCACACATCCAGGTGAAGGGTGGTTGACATTCAGGTGAAGGGTCACACATCCAGGTGAAGGGTCACACATCCAGGTGAAGGGTCACACAGCCAGGTGAAGGGTCACACATCCAGGTGAAGGGTGGTTGACATTCAGGTGAAGGGTCACACATCCAGGTGAAGGGTCCCACATCCAGGTGAAGGGTCACACATCCAGGTGAAGGGTCACACATCCAGGTGAAGGGTGGTTGACATCCAGGTGAAGGGTGGTTGACATCCAGGTGAAGGGTCACACAGCCAGGTGAAGGGTCACACATCCAGGTGAAGGGTCACACATCCAGGTGAAGGGTCACACAGCCAGGTGAAGGGTCACACAGCCAGGTGAAGGGTCACACAGCCAGGTGAAGGGTCACACATTCAGGTGAAGGGTCACACAGCCAGGTGAAGGGTCACACATTCAGGTGAAGGGTCACACAGCCAGGTGAAGGGTCACACATTCAGGTGAAGTGTCACACATCCAGGTGAAGGGTCACACAGCCAGGTGAAGGGTCACACAGCCAGGTGAAGGGTGGTTGACATTCAGGTGAAGGGTCACACATTCAGGTGAAGGGTCACACATCCAGGTGAAGGGTCACACAGCCAGGTGAAGGGTGGTTGACATTCAGGTGAGTGGTCTCTTGGTGATGTCCTGCTCTGTCAGGTAGTAGTTGAGGTATCCTCCCAGAGCGCTCACTGACACGCCTGTTATGTGACTGGAACAGCCATCTGGAGGGAGGAGGGGAGATGGAACAGTAAAACAGTATTGAAGCTGGGTTCTGTTTTTCTGAGTGTGTTTTCCTGGGCTGTTTCTGTGTGTGTGTGTGTGTGTGTGTGTGGGTGTGTGTGTGTGTGTGTGTGTGTGCGTGCGTACATGTGCGCGTGCTGTTTCTCTGTGTGTGTGTGCACGTGC